>NW_021620939.1:2569567-2641305 GCF_004785775.1 Grammomys surdaster | reverse complement strand
GAGAGAGAGAGAGAGAGAGAGAGAGAGAGAGAGAGAGAGAGAGAGAGAGAGAGAGAGAGAGAGAGAGAGAGAGAGAGAGAGAGAGAGAGAGAGAGAGAGAGAGAGAGAGAGAGAGAGGATGAGGTGGGGAGATCCAGAGCAGGAGGCAGGCCACAGTACATATTCTGGAAGCATGTGCAGATCTAACATGAAGAGCCCTATCGTAGAAAAGCAGTTTTATGCCAGTTGAGGAAGGACAAGTACCTGCTGTACCGGCTTTGAGCATCTCTCTCCTGTGTCCAGGTGTACAGACAGCTATTTACACTGTGTTTACTGGTGCCATTTAGCCCAGGGCTTGACAGCTGACGCCTATCATTAGAATAACTGAGCCCAAACTAAGATGAGCGGCATTTGCTTAAGAAGTAGGCGCACAGTCACAAGCTCCATATATACCGGAAACAGCTAGAATCTATATCCCGCCTCTCACCACAAAGGAACTGGGACCTGGTGCTTAACCACTGGTACTCCTGCTCCTTCACTCCCTCTCAGGAGATGCACTCCTCCTGAGTCTCCCCTACCTTTGCCACCACACTGCATGCAGTCAGCTCTGGTTTTTTTGGCTCAGGAGCCTCACTTCCAACGCCTGTCTCTCCTGTCTCGGCATGTCCTCACAGGCTAATTTTGTAATTGAAACTTCGCCAGTCATTTACCACGAAGACTTCTCCAGTCTATAAATCCCTCTTCAGCAACCATGTCTTGCAGCTTTCTCTCCTTCTCCATGATGTGAGCCCTATTTCCGGATCATCTGCCTGTGTGTCCTCAGAGATTAGGGATCTCTCGGAGTAAGACAAGGATGGAGAGTTCTCATGTCTTTTAAGAGAGTCTAGGCCTCCTTTTTCTTTTATAACTTAAACAAACAAACTTGTATAGGTGTGCCCTTATATAGGTGTATCCTTCTGTGGGTATGCCCTTGTGTGGGTATGCCCTTATGCGGACCAGCATTTGCACATGCGTGAAAGTGTGTGGAGGCCAATCTAGGACATTCTTCCTCAGGAGCTGTTCACTCTAAGTTTTGAGACAAGGTTTCTCACTAGGACCTGAAGTTCACCTACAGGGCTGGACAACCTGACCACTGAGGTCGACCATCCTGCTGTCTCTGCTCCAGCGCTGGAACTACAAATCTGAAATAAAATGTTTTCGATCACAACTGGCATGCTTTCTTTTCTTGTTTTAAGACAGGGTCTCACTATGTAGCCTTGGCCGGCCTGAAACTCATTATGTGGACCTGATTGGCATGGAGCTAACAGAGACTCACCTGGCCCTGCCTTTCAAGTGTACAGGATGCTGCACTCAGCAACTCCTGACTTTTTATGAGTGCTGGAAATCAAACTCTAGTCTTTATGATTTCACAGCGAGCACTTCACTGCCTAAGGCATCCCCCAAGCTCCAGGTTCCATTTTTCTAATGGGCTCTTAAGTGGTGCCAATGTTGTTGGTCTGTGGACTACTCTCTGATACATCACCTTCTGATGGAGGGCAGGTAATTGATAGTTACATAATAGTAATGGAACACAAGGGTAAGACCAGTGAGATGACTTAGCAGATAAAGGCACTTGCTACCAAGCCTGTTAACCTAGCCTGGCTCCCCCAGACCTCACGTGGTAGAGGAAGAAGCCAACACTAGGCAAGTTACCTCATGGCTTCCTAATGCATGCTTTGACTTGTGCTACCATCATTCCAACATGCCCAAAGGTACACACAAACCAAGTGAATAAATGTAATTTAAAATTTTTTAAAAGTAAACATTTAAGAGAGCAGAAGTAAGGCCCAGAGAAAGAATGAAAGTGGGGAGAGTGTGTTGAAATTAGGATTTTGGAACAAGACTGCTGTCCAGTGTGAAGGGCAGCCTCGAAATGAGGGAGAGACTAAAGATACAGGTAATAATCACTTCAATAATGCTAAGATTTATGGAGTACTTACATCATGCTGAGCAAGCACAAAGTACTGAGTCCCCTCAATAGCGCTTTGACATAGGTGACTGTGGCAAACAGAACACCACCACTCAGAACGCCTGTCCTCTGAGTCTATGGAGAATGCGGCAAAGGACAATTAAGCCTGCAGAGTAAATGTTGTCATGTGACCCTAAGCTAGAGAGATCACCTTGGATTTTCTGAACAGTTGTGATGTAACTTACGTAGTCAATAACAAAATAGGCCCAACCAGCCATTTTGGGGTTTGCAAACAGGAGCAAGCCACAAACTAAGCCGCCTCGGGGAACGGAAAACACAGAGCATGTGTTGTCCCTGTAAAGCCCCCAGAAGACTGACAGCCTTGCCACTGTCTTCATTTTAGCTACTTAGGACCCCAAACCATAAAACAACAAATTTCAATCGTTTTAAGTCATCGAAATGTCAGGAATTTGTTATAACAGCCATGGGAAACTAATACAGTATCCTTGGAGACTAAGAAAATGAATGCCCAAAGTTTCTTTATTTAGTAATATGTAACTGCCTAATTTGGAGTCTGAACTCTGGTGTGCTTGGTGTTAGTAAATGATGTATTTAACATCTTATAGTAAGCATCTGGATTTAATAATAAAAAAGATTGGGTAGGATTCTGTGACAATTTAATATGCATAGATTCGGGGGATGAAACCTAGGCTCAGTGTATCAGCATACACCATGACCCCAGCTACTTGGGAAGCTAAGGCAGGAGGGTGGAGTGTCCTCAAAACTAAACTAACAGGAGGAAGGGAAAGAGGGGAGGAGAAGACAGAGAAAGAGTGCAGGAGTGGGGAGAGGAAGAAGGGATGAGGAAGAAGAGGAAAGACCAGGGGAGGCAAGGAAAGGGAAATCTATGGCAACAGGAAGGTTTCCTAGTTTACCCTATTGCTGGAGAAATGCCATCTTTCCATTATTTACTGATAGGACTACAAGCAGCAGATGAGCAATTGGATCTTAAGGGAGAGAGCAAAAATACATTTATATTTAATGTCCATTCTCAAATCCAGACTCGGCCAGTTGTCAAGTCAAACTCTGATGGCTCCTCTTCAGAAGACAGGTGCTCAAGATGGTCTTCACTGTAGCTCCTCATTCACGTTCAAGGGAAGCAACGTGGGGATGGGAGATGGGCACTCAGCCTGTGGGGAGACTGCCTTCTCAGTGCTGGAGTGTGAACCTAGGGCCTTGTGGATGCTATGCACGCACTCCATCACTGAGCTGGATCCCCAGACCTTTAAAACAAGATGATACGGAGACAGGGTCTCACTTAGTTACCCAAGCTGATCTTGAACTTTCTCTCTAGGCCTAATTGGCCTTAAATGTATGATCCTCCTGCCTCATACTCCTAAGTAGCTAGGATTATTGGCCTTCTGTGCTACCAGACCCAGTTTATGCTTCAAAATCTTCCTAGTGGCATGAGAATTGGTACGGTTACACATTTCCCTTCTACATTACACTTTGCTCAAAGTCAGTTTATAAAACACCTGCTTATGAAACATCTCTAGATCTTTCTTCTTTGATTCAGAGAACAACACAGAAACAAGCAACCCCGCTGGTAAACACAGCTGCAAAGTCCGCCAGTGGGAAAACAATGTTGCGATCTCACAGGCTTTGGTGTGAGGAGGCCTTGTTTCTGCTGGATATCGTCTATGTGTTCTCCTTTCTCCTGCAGGTTACCTAAGCACTCCGGGCCTCCTGTCATCATTTGCAAAGTGGAGAATCCAAAGTGCTAGTTGCATGAGTCAGTTAAAAACTCTACAATAAGAAAGGAAAAGCTGAGAATCCTATAGCATTCCAATATCTACCGTGGGTGATCATTTTTGCAAAGTCTATTTTTTAATCAGCTCTCAGGCATGGCTCAGTCTCAGCAGCTCCTGGCCACATGAAATAGGGTTTCCTGACATGCACCACATAGTCTTGATCATTTGTTACCAAGGTTCAAAGTGTACATTCCAAATTCAACAACCCACAAAAAAAAGCAGGTGTCCACCAGACCCACGTTCAAGCCACAATCGGACTGAAAAAGAGATATGGTTCATGTAGAAACCCAAGGTGGAGACATCAATTCTTCCCCTCCCTTTCTAGGTTAATTTTCTTCCATGTTTACAAACTATGGTCTTTTTTTAAAAAGCCACATATTTTGCTGAAAACAGAGCAGGGAGCAAGGGAGTGTTGGCGACTCAATGAAGTCTCAAAACCACCTCACAGGGATAAAGGCCCAGGGTGTTGAGATGTGGCCATTGACAAAGGCTCTCACTACCAGCCCGCAGTGGTGGCACATGCCTTTGATTCTAGCACTGGGGAGGCAGAAGTAGGTGTGCCTCCAAGTTTGAGGCCAGCCTGGTCTACAAAGTGAGTTCCAGGACATCCAGTGCTATATAGAGAAATCCTGTCTCACAAAACAAAACAAAACAGAAAAAAGGAGGAGCAGGAAGAGGAAGAGGAGGAGGAGGAAGAGGAGGAGGAGGAAGAGGAGGAGGAGGAGGGGAGGGGAGGGGGAGGAGGGAGGAGGAAGAGGGGAGGAGGAAGGGGGAGGAGGAGGAGGAAGAGGAGGAGAAGAAGAAGAAGAAGAAGAAGAAGAAGAAGAAGAAGAAGAAGGAGAAGGAGAAGGAGGAGAAGGAGAAGGAGAAGGAGAAGGAGAAGGAGAAGGAGAAGGAGAAGGAGAAGGAGAAGGAGAAGAAGGAGAAGAAGAAGCTCTTACTACCAAACCAGATAACCTCAATTTGATCTCTGAGACCCACATGATAGGAGGAGAAATGGACTCCCTGAGTCCTGCAAATTATCCTCTGATTTCCATATGTGTGCTATGATGAGCAAGTATGATGGGGGGGCGGATTAAATGAAATCAAAATCTTGACGATCTTAAAAACCACATGCTTATTCAAAGAGGGGTCTCCCATGTCTTCACCTGGTCTTCACGCCCTCTTTCCTCCTGATAATTTTTCTTCATACAATTTACATCTGTGTGAACACGTGTCGTAGATGTCTGGGGGAGCACTGTCCCTTCCATTTCCACACAAGTGTGAGGAAGATGGAGTCTTTCTCTGCCTGTTATAATGGTTTTGCTCCTAGTTCACCGCTTTATTCCTACCACATAAAATTGAATCCGCTGCATAGCAGATGCTCAGAGCATTTTGTTATCCAAATGTTTGAAGGCAGATGTTCGGTCAATGATTATAGTACTGCACAATCCGTGAATAAGCATTCTTTTATCAGCCTCATGTTGTTGAGGAGGAACCAATCTTGAGGTACTTAACCCAGGGCATAAAGAGAGAATATTCTTGAGCATACACATGTGCACGTGCACACACGGGGGAGGCATACAGAGGGGACACACGGAATGTAGGATCTGGACTCAACCTATACTTGCGTCCCATCCCCCTCTGGAGCATGCAGTGGCAAAGTGCTTAGAAAGGCACTTAGAGTGTCTGATACTGCAACATGACATTGTCATCAATAAAGTTCACACTCAAGAACCACACAATCGAGTACAAAGAAACCACACACACATGCACACACGCGCACACACACATAGCATAGTAAGTTTTGTATTGTGCCTCATTTATAGCTATTCTTGGCCACACAGGCTGTGAGTTGGACACACTCAAAAGGATCTTTAAGTCCTCCTCCAGATTTGACATTAATTGACATGAAAACACTCGATAATCATACAAGTAAAAAACAGGAAGCGTTTTAACAGCGTTAAGTTTCCCAGCCTCTTGCTAAAGCCTCAGAAAGCAACAGACGCATAATCCAAGCACAAAGGCAAAAAGCAGACACAGTCTAAAAAGGACAATATTCTTCTGGTGAGACCATCAGCCAACACAGACAGACCTGTTAGGGTTCATTTAGAAACAAGAGCCACCCTCTGCTCTGAGCCACACGCTATGCTTCTGTCCATGATGCAAACTGTAGATTATTGATGTGGGGGTGGGGTGGGATGGATTCATTTTGAGAGCATGTGAGAGCAAGTGAGATCATTAAGGGCAAGCAATAGCATTCGAGATTAAAAGGAGAGCAGCTGCACCTGCACGCAGAGGCAGGCTTGTGCTGTGGTGGGAGAGCCGCCTCCAGGACAGGGGTAGGCTTGCCTTTAAGTTCAGAGTGAGAGTCACACTAGGCACCAGGACTGTGTTTCTGAGCAACTTGGCATGGCACCTGTTGGGCAATTGCTAGCTTATCTGATTACACCCGATTCACTCTGCAGTGTTTCCCAAGACTGAATATATTACTTCTTTCTCTCTCTTACCAGAACCGACCACAATGCTTAGGAAACTCCAGATTTCAATCAGTTTAGAAATAATCTCTTAAGGTTGTTGTGAGGAATAGTGACAATATTTAGAGGTCTCAGCAAACACTGGGTGTTACCTTTGGAGCATGTGTCTGCTTGACTCTGAGTTTAACCTCTGCCCACTGACCCATGCTGAAGCGCTAGTAAATAATTGACTAGCCATTCTCCAAAGTTAACAAGCTTGAACTGAAACACAGACACAATGATAAGAATTTATTAATACTTTAGCATGTCAGAAATAGTATAAGCCAATTGAGACAAACAAAATAGAAAAGGGTTTTGCAATAAATAAAAGATTTAATATTACGGGAGAGCAGATAATAAATATAAAAGTTGTTCAAACATTGTAAAACGAGTAAATGGCATTGCAAGGCAATTCATCACAGAAGAAATTTAGATGACCAATAAAAGAGAAATTTGAGATAACATTTTCATATTTGCCAAAAATGAAAGACTTATCAAACAAAACAATAGATTTATTTTTTTTTTGCACATCAAATTGGAAAGAATGAGAAGAGCAAGGAAGAAGAAGGAAAAGTAGAAAGAAAGAAGGAGAGAGAAGGAAAGGCACTACAGTATGGAAACCGCACATTTCCAAGTGAGGTTCTCGTTGTAGAATGGCCAATAATAATATAAATTTCCTAGAATGTAATTTGTTAATACTGTGAAGAACATATCTAAAACATACATCATTTGATTCCGTAGCTACAGTTCTATAATCTATCTTTGGGTAATAACCTAGAACCATAGAACACTAGCATAGAACGATGCTCATCTCAGTGTAATTTGACAAAGGAGGAAAATAGACAAATGTTAAACTACTAATAGTGTAAAAATCAATTACTAAATGTTTTTTAAAGTACATAATATCTTAGGAAAACAGTAAGCTATAAAGTAGACAAAATATGGAATATAAAAATATATTTTGAAGTTGAGACACTTTTATAAAATTTTGTGTTTCCAAATATGGATATGTATATATGTATGCATACATATATGTGTGTGTACATATTCCTGGTGTGTTTTATGAATACATATGATATAAAATATGTGCATATGCATATATAGTTCTACACACACACACACACACACACACACACACACACATATATATATTCTAACTAATTAATCCCAAAGTATTTATCGTTCATACTTTGAAACTATAATCCTTCTAAAATAAATGTCTTTTTTTCTTTTTGGGTTCTTCCTATTGGACCTAGGGTCTTGTGTATATTAGGTAAGAACTCTACCAAGTGAACTACAGCCCAGCCCTAAATAAAGTCTTGATTCAGTGAAATAGTGTGTATTTATCATACTGTTTTATCTGTTAACTGTCTTATATCTATTTATTTTAATTTATGCTATAATTAATTATAATAATTTAATGTATGAGCGTTGTAGTTGTATATGTCTGTGGATCACAAGTGTGCCCAGTGCTTTTGATGGTCAGAAGAATTACAGATGATTGTGAGCCACCATGTGGGTGCCGGGAACTGAACTCAGGTCTTCAAGAGCAATCTTGCCACTGAGCCATCTCTCCAGCTACAGTATCATTATGGCTTGTTTTCTAAGCTGCCCAGGTCTTTCTCTTTGGCAGTGGGTGGTTTGGATTTTGTCATTGTTTGTTTGGTTGGTTGGTTTAATATTTTCAGTTACAGGTTTTGTTGTTTTTGTTGTTTTTTTTTTTTTAGTGTTGCATGCATATGTGAGGGTAAGATATGCATACATGTGCTTTTATAGTCCAGAAGAGAGAGGATGCTGGATCCCCAGAACTGGGATTACAAGCAGTTGTGAGCAGTCTGATGTGGATTCTGAGAACTGAGTTCAGGTCTTCTCTAAGAGATGTGCACACTCTTAATTGCTGAGCAATCTTTCCAGCCCCGATGGCAGGATTTTAAAAGGACATTCACAGATCGTCTTCGATAACATCCCTTGAGGTAATTATTTACAATCTTTATTTTCATTCCTTCAAGTTTTGAGAATCAGAGTCTCTGGGAGCAGAGGCAAGAGTGTAAATATTTTACCAGGCTCTGGGTGATGAGAAACAAGGAAGTCCTAGGT
This sequence comes from Grammomys surdaster, assembly GCF_004785775.1. Lineage (NCBI taxonomy): Eukaryota > Metazoa > Chordata > Mammalia > Rodentia > Muridae > Grammomys > Grammomys surdaster. Next base: position 2,632,975 of record NW_021620939.1, on the reverse strand, counting down.
ACCGTCTGCTCCCTCCATTGTGTAAGCTCTAGCTTGGTGTGTTGGATTGGTTGTTTTTTTGTGCAGAAGGCATCCCTCCATGTTCTATGGTTTCTCTGTGCTAATGATACAGCTAGGAATATCTGGGTCTCCAGAAATATGTATTAGTTCCTTTTCTCCTTTTAGTAATAAAACGCCTGGCAAGGGCAATTTAAAGAAGGAATTCTTTTGGCTTACAATCGAGTGAGTGTTTTTAGGGTATACCCATCCTAGTGGGGAAGGCATGATAATAAGAGCTTGAGGAAGCTAATCCCATTAAATCTGAGTTAGGAAGCAGAGAGACATGAATCTTCAGAGATCCAGTGGTGTTATTAGTTATCACACGATATTTATAAGGGAGATGTATGCTTGCGTCCTGCTAATTTTCTAATTTTTATTCAACCCGGGACCCTGTTCTTGAAATGGTACTGTCCATATTTACAATGAGCCTTCCCACCCCAATGACCCCAGTCTAGAAAACTCTTCACAAACATACCCACGTGTTTGTTACCATGGTGATCTGAAATCCCAGTAAGTCGACAGCCAAGATTAACCATCCAACACTGCAGTGAAGTAGATCAAAATGTCTAAGTCATGATGAGTTTGTCTGTTCTTTATTAGCAGACCCGAGTTGCTTTAATGATGGATGAACTCAATATGGGAGTTAAATATATATATTGTAACATGAGTGTATGCTATGGGGTACGTACTACAGTTGTGGTTTGAATAAAAACGCCCCTAGTAGGCTCACAGGAGGCAGCATTATTTGAAAGGATTAGAATGTATGTGGCCTTGTTGGAGTAGGTGTGGTTTTACTGGAGGAAGTTTGCTACTGAGGGTGGGCTTTGAGGTTTCAGAAGCTCCAGCCAGGCCTGGTGATTTACTCTCTCTTCCTGCTGCCAAATATAGAATGCTTAGCTCCTCTCCAGCACCAAGTCTGCCTGCACGCTGCCATACTTCCCACCATGATGATAATGGACTAAACCTCTGAAGCTGTAAGCCAGCCCCAGTTGAATGTTGTCCTCTATAAGAGTTGCCTTGATCATGGTGTCTCTTCACCACAGCATTAGAACACTGACTAAGACAATCACATTGTTGACTAGGTAATAATTGGGGAAATGTTGCCTCTTTGACAGGGAAAATACAGAAAGGTGCGCTGCTCACAAGGGCTAAGTGCTTCCCTAGCGTGATGGGAAAAACCAAGGGAACACAGTAACCAAATGCCCCAAAGAATCTGAGAATGTTATCAATGTTACCTTGTAAAAAGCAAATTTGGCTGGGTAGTGGGTGGCACATGCCTTTAATCCCAGCACTTGAGAGGCAGAGGCAGGCGGATTTCTGAGTTCAAGGCCGGCCTAGTCTACAGAGTGAGTTCCAGGACAGCCAGGGCTATACAGAGAAACCCTGTCTCGAAAAGCAAAACCCAAAAAAACACAAACAAACAAAAAAATTAAAAAGCAAATTTGGAGGGCTGGAAAGACAGCTCAGTGATTAAGAACATTTGATACTCTTCCAGAGAATCTGAGTTTGGCTCCTAGTACTAAGTCAGGTGGCTCACAAGCATCTGCAGCTCTAGCTCCAAGGGATCTGAGACCCCTGGCCTCTGCAGGTGCATGCACACATCCACATGTAGACACACATACCTACAACACAGAAAAAGAGGGAAGGGTTGTTGTTTATTTTAAATCAAGACTGGGCCTGTAGATGAGTGGTAGAATGTTTGTCTCGTATGCATGAGGGCCTAGGTACACCCAGTAACACCAGGAAAACCAAGAATAATCTGGACAGTTTGCCAGACCTCAAAAACAAAAACAAAGAACAAAGTGTCCCCATCTGATTGAAATAGTTCTAAAACATTAAGTGGAAAGGAAACACCCACATGGCATTTACAAAGGCAGAGTAAGTTTGACTCTAAAATGGGAAAACGGTAACACAGAAGAGAAACTGCAGGTGAATAGTTTGTAAGTACTATTTTAAAAACAATCTAAAATAAGATGATAGAGAACCTAGGCATGAAGTAAGATAAAGATGTAACACAATTAAGGGAGAGTCACTGAAGGATTTTGAAGTTACAATTTAGGACATTAAAGATCGAAGGACAGTTGATGACTTATGCAGGGAGGACAATCAATTTTCTTTGAGGGGGTGCCCAAAGTGGAGTCTGTTATTTTCAATCTGTATGTGTACATACATGTGTGTGTATATGTGTGTGTGTGTGTGTGTGTGTGTGTGTGTGTGTGTTTGTGCATGTATGTGCCCAGGTGTTGTGTGGCACACATGACAAGGTCAGAAGCAACTTCTTTCCCTCCACCATGTAAATCTCAGGATCAGCTCAGGTCATCAGGCTTTGCAGTGTGTGCCTTTACCTGGTGAGCCATCTCTTCCAGCCCCAGCCCCTTTATTGGCTCAAAGAGACAAAAAAAAGAGACATGAAATTAGGAGAGAGATGAAACATGTTACAACCAAAATGCAGTTCATACATGTAGGAAATTTTCAAATACATAAATAAAAGATCAAAGGTGTAAAGATGCATCATCCTTACCATAAATATTAAAAAGGAATTTGTAAAAACTTCTCAGCATCTATTCAACACATGTTCGGGAACTTAAGAAACAGGACTGGGGCAGCATCTTTCATTCAAAACTGTATGGGTTTGCCTATATTTGTGTCTGTCTGTGAAACAAACAAACAAAAAACCATTATTTTGAGATTTATTAATTTTTATTTGTATGGGTGTTCTGTATATATGTACACCTTGTGCATGCCTGGTGCCCACAGAGGCCAAAAGAAGGTGTAGGACCCACTGGAACTGGACTTACAGATGGTTATAAGCTGCTAGTTAAATATTGAAAACCAAACCCTTTGCAAGAGCTGCAAGTGCTCTTAACCACTGAGCCATCCCTCCACCCCTGCTGCCAGCTTCATTCTTACTGTGAAACACCCCAAGTTGCTTTTTAAAATCAGAAATGGATTTAGCATGTCTCTGTACTGTGACTATCAAATTAACTTTAGAATATTATCAAGAAAGAGAAATAAGGGTGGCTGAAGAGATTTGCTAGTGGTTAAGAGTACCTGTTGCTCTTTCAGAGGACCTGGGTTCAATTCCCAGCACCCACATAAAGGCTCACAACTATCCAGAACCCCAGTTCCAGGGGATCCAACAGACATATGTGATGCACATACCATGTATTCAAATGAAACATTCATATGCATAAAGTAAATACATTTTTTTAAATTTTAAAAAGAGCAATAAAGACACAAGTTGACAGTTATGCTTAGCCATGTTGGGCTGGATAAAAGACCCAGATAAAGTAATAGGTTTTTTTTTTAATTGCTGCAGTATTAAAAACCAGACCTCCGGGCACCCTGAGCATTGCAGACTCAGTTCTTGGCTTTCTAGGCTGTGCTTCCCTGTCACTGCATCCTAGAATATTTAAAACATTTAGAATACTTAAAACATTACATACTTTCCTTCATTCTATTTCCTTAGATGACCTTGTTTCTTTTTTAATTTTATTTTTTTTAACTGAGACCATAAAGGTGCTGAGAATGTTACTTCTAAGCTTCCATCTCCCCTTCCACTAAACGAAGGATGGATTACTTGGTTACAGTACGATACATCTGTTACCTGAGCACCTGAGAGGCTAAGCCACAGAATCATGAGTTCAAAACTAGCCTGGTGAATATAATACAGTGACTGAATTGAGGACTCCCTCTATTGTCAAAGCATCCATTTCACTGTGTTCTGTGTCCCACCCAGTCCCTCGTCCTACTCAAGGGCCCTTCTCTGTCCTCTCTTGCATAGGCAGGAAAGCTCGATGCTTATATAGCTGCCTCACGTCTCCATCAACCTCCCTATGTCCTGTTCTATCTGTAGCTAACTTCCTCCAGAGAGGGCTCTCAAGGGTTGCTGCCTCCCACCCTCCTCTCAAATGCTTCTGACTTTATCCCTGCCTCCATCATGGTGGCCATGACTGCACCTGGTCAAATCCAAAGGCTACTTTTCCACCACAGCCTTTCTGCAAACACTCAGGACTTTTAAAAACCAACCACTTCCTTGAAATCTCTCTTCCCTTTTGTTCTCTTTTGTTCTGCCCCACGGGGCTGCTCTCTTTAACTCACTCTGGGCCCCCTCCTCCTCTGTTTGAATCTCATACTGGAGTTCCCCAGGCTCTGGTCTTTTTAAAATTTGAAAACGTCAATTTGCCCATTTTTAGTGCACAATTCTACTATTTTTAATAAATGTAGGAGGAGCTAGTGTGGGAGGAGAGGAAGAAGAAGAGGAGGAGTAAGGAGGAGAGGAGGAAAAGGAAGAGGAGAAGCTAGGAGGAGGGAGAGAGACAGAGAGGAGATGGAGGCAGATGTTCATGTGTCTGTAGCAGTCAAAGGTAGTTGGTATATCTAGGTTGGGTATTGGGTTACTCTTCTGATGGTATGGGCATCTTGTTACTGATCATTACCAAATACATAAGCCTTTAATCTTTAAGCATCAGAGTCTCAACTTTCTACTGGGCCCGCACGGATGGCAGGATGGTCTGGGCAATGTCCAGCCTTGCAGAGACAGCATGGAAGATTGGCAGAGCCGTCTCCCAAGGTGGTGTCTTGTGGGTGGCAGGGCTGGTGTTTCTTTCTGGCCATTTCTAGCTGTGGCATGCACGTGGCCTCTGGCAGAGAAACATGGCAGCTGAGCTAGGCAGAGCCACTGTAGCGTAGATGTCGGATTAACCAGCGGCCGCTTTAAATACTTTCTACAACAAATAAATGTATGACATTGAGTAGCCATCCCCATAATCCAGTTTTTGAACATTCCCTTACCCTAATATCTTTCTTGCTCATTTATAGCTAAAAAGTCTGGTCCCCACACTAAGCCCCAGGCACCTGCCAGTCATTTTCTCCTCCATTTTCTCCATTGCCATACTCTGTATAGATGTAGCATCCTGTCCCGTGGCTTTATATACTAGCCATATGTCCAGTATAATAGATGTATGTCCTCAGTGTCGGTTACTTGTCTCCTGATTCCAGACTCATGTACCAGGACCATTCTGGTTCCCAACAGCACCTTGGACACTAACAATGTTACTGTTGCTTTTCTCCCCAAAGCCTCATGAACATCAGAGTCTGCAGCAAGCTTCAGGCCTGGAATCTTACCTCTTGCTTATTATCTATGTGATTTAAACAAGAAAGTTAACCTTCTCAGGATTTCCTCCTCTTTAAAATGAAGGTTTAAAAACAGAGATACTTCTACCAAACTTGGTGCTTGTAATTCCTACTACCTGGCCAAGTTGCTGCTCACTGCCCGCCCCCATCCCCCAATCTGCCTCGGAAAGATGACATCAGTACCACACTGCACCAACCTGGGGAAAGATCAAAATTCAGAACCCTAAGGCACAAGATTATAAATCAAATCACCCTAATGGAAACATACCAGAGAGAGTGTCTGCAGTGCCTGTCTTGCATGATTCATGTGGCTATTAAATAAATCAACACCTCGCCTAGAAAGCCTTCAACTGAGCAAACCACATAGTAAGCCAATGGTTTTTCAAAACTTGAGGCACATCGGGAGAATGTTTACAAATCTGAGTGCTCAGCCTGCACCAACTATCTCAGAACCCCTAAAAGTTAGCTAGTGCCTACTTAAACACAGAGATATGTTTTAAAATTTCTGACGTATAATGTCAATGTGAGGCTAAGGTTGAGAACCAGGGTAGTAAGATTGATTCCAGGTTATAATAAATATGACTGACTTGTGTCTCTCTGAAGCTTTGCCTCCTGTGTCTAACATATGTGTTACATTGCTGAATTATTTCATGTTTTTCTTCCTTGATAAAAATCTAAATTTTATCTGGACATGGCTCAACATGGAATTCCAACACTCAAGAGGCTGAAGCAAGAGACCCCTGATGAGTTCAAGAATAGTATAAGATACAGAGTTTAAAGACTGTCTTAAAGACACAGGAACAACGGGAGAAATGGAGAAAGGAAAGGATGAAGAAAAAAGAAAGTAAGAATAAGAGAGAGGAAAGAAGAAAGGAAGAAAGAGAGAAAGGAAGGAAGAAAGGGAGGGAGGAAGGAAGGAAGAAAGAAAGAAAGGAAGGAAGGAAGGAAGGAAGGAAGGAAGAGAGAGAAAGACAAGAAAGGGCAGGAGTAGCAGAGGGACAAAGGAAGGGACAGACAGGCAGATAAAGGAAGACAGACTGGAAGAGAATGAGAAAGTTTCATTTTGCTATGATACCAGACAAAACCACAGGGGCCTCTTCATCTCCTAAGGTTCAATCATGGTGGGTGTGTAACAGTCTATTAGTGCTTACTACTGACCCTCCGGCCTATAATGATTTGTTCAGGTGTGATGCTGGGATGTGATTTGAGTCAATGAAGTATGAGAGGAAGACAGCACTCTGGGAAAAGTGTTCTCACTGAATAAAGCAGCAAAACAAAAGGGACACACCCCCACTGCCCTGCTCCAGCAATTTCCAGCTAAAGTTGTGGGCACAGCAGTTCTGCTATGTAGTAGATTAAGAACTGCTTTGCTCTGACCTCAGATCTTGAGCTGAAGCTCCCTGGCATTAGGTGAATCTCCCATTCCAATAATTGGTCACTGATTCCAGTGGTACCACAGAACCTTTGTGATTTCCTGAAGGAAGTAGTGCCTGACAGAAAGCTCTTAAAAATCCATGAAGTTTCCCAGAATATACAAAGATGGGGGCTAACCAGACAGAAAAGCAACAAGATTGGAAGGTTGTAATTCTCAGGTCCTGGCCCCTAGACCATCGGAGAAAGAAGAAGGACTGAAGACTGGGTTGATCACTGATGGTGAGTGCTGAAATCAACCTTACTCCTGTACTGAAGGCTTCATAAAACAAAAGAATGAAAAGGGTCATAATTTGGAGAACCATTGAGCTGCAGTTAGTGGTTAATACACCCAGAGGGGACAAGGAAGTCCTGCCTGTGCCCTTTCAACCACACCTAGCCTTCTCCTCCAGCTAGCTGGTCTTTCTTAACATCTTTTTAATACATGGGTCAACAGAACCATTTCCCCAAATTCTCTAAGCCATGCTAGCAAAATTAATCAGACTGAAGGAAAGGGCCGTGGAAAGCCCTGTAATAGCTGGTTGGTCAGAAGTACAGATCACAATCTGTAACTCCTGATCAGGATCTGAAGTACAAGGCAGTCTGGTGGAACTGGGCTCTTAAGCTGGTGGGAGGGCTAACACTGTCTAGATGGACAGGGAGTGGAAAAGGCCAATAGCTGTTCCCTGTTGTTAAGCTGCAGCAAACAAGGAACAGTCATAGCTGCCAAGGTTGGCAAAGATGCAATCATTCCTAGTGGGCACCAGCTGGTCTTTCTATAGGCAGTATCAGACCCTGTAGTTGGGGTCTCAGTCTCTAAGACTTCCCCCCACTTCCAATGTTGGCTACAAGCCCTGCAGTTGAGATAGACACTGGAATCTCAAAACTCCTCTCCTCGGTTCCGTGGAGTTGCTCCAGGAGAAGACAACACTCAGGGAAGTTTGTTGACATTTATTGGTTTATCATTTGTTGGTTTACCATTTCAAAGGGCCAGAAGAAGAACTTCATAGAACAAAAGGTGCAGATGCTTTGTTCCTGCACCCTGGGGTGCTATGGCAATGCTTCTGTGCTCCAAGAGCAGAGCTGAATCTAGAATGGTGGTGGCCCTCATGAGACCATGAGCAAAACTGTTCTAAGGCAAAAGAAAAATGCCTAGGTGTTTGATGGCATGCTAGAGTCTTTAACCCTAGACTATCCTAGTCCTGGACTATTTGCTATTTGAAAATGGAGAGCCATGGAAACCCACGGTCTCGATGTGTGACATCATCCTAGACATTGCCTTCTCTCTGGAATCTCACACCCAATGTTGGTTAGCATCTCCTTCCAAGCATATCTTTCAACTTTTTATCTCCTTCAGGTCCATCTCAGTCCCAGCTACAACCATCTGTCCCCCAGGCCACTGTAAAAGCCTCCTGGCCACCTGCGATCTCTTTTTTGGCTCGTTTCTAATATTTTCTCCGTAAGTAGCAACAATGACATTTTAATACATGGAAGTCCCTCGATTAGAATTCTCCATTCAGCTTCCCGCTGCATGCAGTGTGAGTGTCAACTCCTCCCTGTGGCAAGCAAGACCCTGTGTGGTTTGACCTTCCCACCCCAGTCTCATGTCTTCCTGCTCTTCCCCAAGCTCACAAGTCTCCAGCCACACTGGCCTGCTCATCTTCTCTCAGATGCTACACCCTCACTACATTTTTTCAAACTTGTTGTTCTTCCCAGCACATTGGGTTCCAGCCGACTTGTGATTTTTATTTATTCATTCAGCCCTCAAACGCCTCTCTGGCCACTCAACTAAAGTAATCCAACTTCCTGGCGTCCCTCACCCTGTGACTCCCTTGGGTCATTCTCCTCAGGGTAGTTCTGACACGCATATTCTCTGTCTCTCCCGACGGAAATGTGAGCTTCCCGGAAGGGTTTGTTTGCCTCCGTATTCCGAACACCGAGACCAGCGCCTGGCGTATGATGTAAGCACTCAGCGAATGTTCGAGTGAATTTTAGTGAAGGGGGCGGGGGAGATGGACTGGGGGACAGGAGACATGCGGCAGGAGCAAGGAGCAAAGGCGGAGAAATGAAGACTCTTCCCTCCTCCCAGAAGTTTTTAACTGGAGAAAAAGCTCTTTCTTCTTCAGGATCAAGCAAGTTCTGGTTGTTTCCCTTGGAAGATGTAGAGCTGGAGAAAGGAGACTGCAGAAGAACGACAGGTGGCGTGGACTGTGGTGACATAGCGGACTCTGGTGACACGGACTCTGGAGACACGGACTCTGGTGATGCTCTTTCCAAGTCTTCACTGATCCTCTTCTTCCCTTTGAGCAGTTACATGAAAATTTTTCTTGCTTATTGTACTAGTTGCTTTTCCTTTTTTAACTTTTAAGAATTTATTTTATTTAGTATGCATGAGCATTTTTCTTGCCTTTGTATGTATGTGTGCCACATTCATGCTTCATGACTGTCGAAGTCCAAAAGGAGCATCGGATTCCCTGGAACCAGAGATACAGATGACGTGAGCCATGTGTGGGTGCTGGAAACCCAACCTGAGTCTTCCGTAAGAGCAACAAGTGCTCTTGATGCCCGAAACTTCTCTCTAGCCCCGTTTTCTTTATTTTTCTTAATTCTTTTACTCTTTGAGAACTTCATCCACATAAACAATGTGTTTTGACTATATCCACCCCACTTCCTCCCCCCACCTCATTCCTGATCACCGGTTCCCTCCCCCACCTCATCTCCTCCTTTCTAATACCCCTCCAGCTGCTTTTCTCATGGCTGTGACCAAATACCTGACAAGAATCAGTTTAGGAGTGTTTTGTTGGCTCACAGTTTGAGAGTACAGTTCATCAGGACAGGGAGGGCTGAGAGGCGCCTGGTCACATTGCCTCCTCATTCACAAAACAGAAAGAAACATCAGGAGCTGGAGGCCAGGCTATAAAATCATTATGGAATGCCTCCAGTGCGCCACTTTTCCTGGCCAGCTCTATTGCCTAAAAGCTTTTACAGCCTTCCACAAAAGCACCACTAGTTAGGAGCCAAATCTCCAACACAGGAGCCTAGCGGGGACATTTTTCATTCACACCACAATATTCATTTAAGATTATCAAATTAGATTTGTTTCTCATGCCATCCCACGTTCCAACATCTGCTGTTTCCGAAGGGAAGCTTTGCCCTGGAACTAGTTATTACCTGTTCGGAGTCCCCATTGTTCTATCTCACCAAGCCAAGAGGATGGGGTGGGGGGGAGATGAACCAAGCTGTATAATAGAGATGACTGGGGAAGCTTCTGATGTAACAGAGGGGTTCTGGAAAGCCTATCTAAATCTGACGCCCAAGAGTGGCCAATAACCAAATGAGAATAGCAGGTAGAAAACAGAGATATTTTAGGGGTCGGAATGTAGCCCGATTGGTAGAGCACTTGTCTAGCATATATGAAGCCCTGGGCTCAGTCCTCAGCACAGTGTAAACTGGGTGTGGAGGCTCACCCCTATAATCATAACATTTGGTGGGTCAGAAGCAGGAGGGTCAGAAGTTCACAGTGGCTCTTGGCTACCGAGTGAGTGCAGAGTCAGCCCGTGCTACGTGGGACTCTATCGTAATTTGTTAAATTGCTAGACATCTTAAGTTTTCTGGTTTTGTTGAGGTCCGTAAGGCTTCGTTATAGGTTGAAGTAGTGAGAGGATGTTTGCCATGTGGTTCCAAGCATCAGATCCTTGCACGGCACTCAAGATGAACTGCTGCAAAATGTAAGGGCTTTACTTTTCCATCCAGTAGTGAATGAATGTTTGTTCCTGCATGACAGCGTCAGAGCTGTGGTCAGAGCTGTGGAATGCCATCCGAGTCTCCAGAATTCCTACATGACGTCACCGTGAGCTCCGCTCCCTCCCTCAGGTTACTAAGGCCTCTTCTCATACACTTTTAATTAAAATATAATTACATCACTTTCCCTCTCTTCCCTTCAGCTCCTTCCGACTCCCCACCCCTAACTCTCTTCATGTCCCTCCTCTCTCGTATTGATAGCCTCTCTCTCTCTTCTCTCTCTCTCTCTCTCTCTCTCTCTCTCTCCATATATATATATGTATACATACATATATTTCTGAGTCAATTTTGGCCGTTTTCGTGTGTGTGGATGACCACTCTGTATTGGACAGCCAGCTAGCAGCTCATCCCTGGGAAGGCTAAGTCTCCTCTCAGCCATCATCAGTTGCTGTCTAGGGTGGGACATAGTAAGAGCTTTCTCTTTCCCCATTGGCTTGTCTATTGATGTTGTCATTGTAGCATATACAGCCATTTCTAGGAGAGACATTTCAGATCAGATCTTGGTCTTTCCGGTTCTCTTTACCAGCATTCCCTGGACTGTAAATGCAGGAGCTGTGATGTAGATGTGTGAGTTGGGTCTCGGTTCCCATGATCCACTGATCTCTGCACTGTATCCAGGTGTAGTTTCCCTGTGATGGGCTCCATTTGCTGTAAAGAGATGCTTCTTTGATGGTAATAATGGGAGTGGGGGATGGGGCAGGTAGCTACACTTATCTGTGGGTGTAGTGATAAGGTTTAGAATGTACTTGGAGCCTTTTATCATGAACAGGAAAATTTATGAGGACAGATGTCTGTAGGCAAAGTCCAGGGGGGGTGGTGCCTTGAAGTCAGCTTTGCTCAGCCTCAGAGATCAAAGCAGATTACCCCTTTCCATTCAGGAGCCTCAGAACAATTATTCAATGTCTGCTTCATCTCACCCAAGCCTGCTTTTCCTTGTTGAGGAAAATCAGGAAAAGTTAGATCATTTTATCTCAAAGGGAAACAGAAGCAGTTATGGCCAGTCTCCCAAACATTAGAGCCACAGCTGGAAATCAGAGGAAGGTGAGTGAGCTACTCACTTTGGGCATCACATTCAAAGGATGTCAAAAAAAAAAAAAAAAAACAACTAATATCAACATGGCTGTTTTAACAAAATATTTTTTTTAGAAAAAAATTAATGGGTCCTCTTTCTTGTGGTGGTCAGCCATGTCAAGATGAAGCTAAATATCTCCTCCTAACCACTGGCTATCAGAGGCTCACTGAAGTGGGTGATGAATGCAATTGTCATCTTTTCCTTGAGGAGCACACACCCACAGTAGCTGCTGATGCTCTGAGTGAAGAGTGGAGGGGTGATGTGGTCAGAATCGGTGGTGGAAATGACAAATGAGGCTTCCCCATGAAGCAAGCATCTTGATGAATCCAGAGTGCACTTACTGTTGAGTTAGGGGCACTCTTGCTATGGGCCAAGAGATGGGAGGAAGTGCCAGTCTCTTTGTGGATGTACTGTGAATGCCAATCTGAGTATTCTCAAGTTGATTATTGTAAAGACAGACGGATATTCCCAGACTGACAGATGCTACTGTGCCTCAACAGTTTGAGGGCCCAAAAAAGCTAGCCGAACCCTAACACTCTTCCAGTCTCTCTAAAGAAGATGATGTCCACCAGTGTGCTGTTAGAAAGTCCCTAAACCAAGAAGGACAGAAGCCCAGAGCCAAAGCACCCATGAGTCAGCGTCTTGTTTCTCCGTGTGTCTTGCAGTGCAAACGCCTACGTATTGCTCTGAAGAAACAGCTTGCTAAAAGAAACAAAGAGGTTGTAGAATATGCTACATGGGCAAGAGGATGGAGGAAGCCAAAGAAAAACACCAGGAACAGATTCCCAAGAGATGGAGGCTATCCTTGCTGAGGGCTTCTACTTCTAAGTCTCAGTTCAGTCAAAAACAAGGTTTTAAGAGGAACAAATAAATAAATGATCAGACTCTGAATAATGGTAATAATAATAATAACGAGGTGGACATTTTATGGTTGGTGGGATGGCTCAGTGGGCAAAGGCATCTGCCACCAAGCCTGAAAACCTGAGAAGGTTATCCCTGCTACCCCCGGTAGAAGGACAGGTCCTATGTCTGCAAGTTGTCCTCTGAACAAACTTTTTAAAGTTAGTTTTAAACAACCCAGGAGGAACAGGCATCCATTTTAAGTGAAGACAGGATAGACAGTGCTGACGTTTTTCATTCTGTCTCAGGCATCACTAAGCACTGGCAGTTACTCTCCTGAACTTACTGTTTCAGAATTCCTGGGAGAACCATGAGCCTGTTTTAGCAAGCTTTCCAGGTGATTTTTGCTTATGATTACGTTTAAGAATTACTGAAAAGATGACCACTGATGATCCTCTCCTGCCTTCTGGGCTGGTGCACCCAGAGAACCGCACCACCATATGAGGTGGAGCCAGAGAACAAGGAAGCAAGCAAATCTCACCTACAACCACATGACCTGGGAGGTGACCCCAGGCCTGGCTGACACCGAATTGCAGCCTGTGAGAGGCCTCAATCAAAGTCCTTTTTAAAGCTTTCCCTGGACTCTTTAACCTGGGGAAAATGTCAGATGATAATTATAGGTCATTTTAAGCCACTAAGTTTGTGTTTATTTGCTTCAAAGCAATAGACAACCTTAAGATCCTAGGTTGTCATGTACCAGTGTGGATTGTTGTTCTTCCAACTCACTCAGTTGTGATTTCCATCAGTGCTAAACCTCTATAAAATATGTTTATTTATTGACTATTAACACATGTTCCTATTACCATCTATTTATGAAATAGTAGAATATTGGCAGCACATTAAATTATTTTTGCAATTATTTTCTCCATTGGTTGTATTCCAGATCCTTTGCATTAACCCCTTTCTTAGCATATAACATACGTACCATAAAATTCATCCATTCGAAGTGAACTGTTCAGTGGTTTTAGGAAATTCAGAATACTGTAAGCACCAGAGAATTGTCACAAGGCCCAAGAGACCATACGGCCTTTGACTCTTATCCCAGTATCTGACACCTCCCTCTCTTGCCCAGACAAAGACTGACAAACTACTTGCAATCTCTTAAGACTTAACCGTTTGAGACATTTATTGTAAGTAGAATCGTGCAGTATGTGTGTGGTCTTTGGTGACTGCTTTTTCACAGAGAGTTTTAAGGTCCTTCCATGCTGTAACATGTATCACTGTTTTATTCCTCATACAGCCCCAAACTACCAAATTCAAAAACAATCTGTTATAAAACAAATTCCCACTGGCAAGCCCTCTTTAAACTTAAACAAATATACTAAAATTCTTACTAGTTTCTTTTCTTTGAATGTGCTTGCCTATGTAATGAGTTCCCCGGGGTATATATTCCTTACTTTGATGATGTCATATGTGGGGACACTTGAGAATGCTAAAATGATAAAAATGTATGTTATGTCACGGGCAGGAGAAAAGACACATAGCTACAATCGCTCACACACACTCATACCTGTAGTCACACTCAAACACACATATGCCCGCTCACACACATTCACATGCACTCATACACACAGCTAGATTACAGGCAGAACACCTATGTTAAACCCACCTTACATTAAATGTTGCCTAGAAACAGCTTACATCAGACCAAGGTGCAGATGTAGTAACTTGCCTTTATAATCACAGTATTGCTAATCAATACTATCACTGGCTAGAAGTCCATAAGGTGCTAAGAGTCCAGTAATAGCATTGTGAAGACTACCAGCACCCACACAGGTTAGGCAGCATGGTGAATAACTATAAACCCCGCCCCACCCCATTTGCCCATCAGCAGAACATTCAACACTCTCATGGCCCTTCATCTACCTAGGACCATCACAGTTTCTCCTATAAATTTTTATTCATTGCCACAGATTTGTGTTTCATCACCCAAATGCCCACCCCCACCCCCATATTCTGGGTTAATTCTTCCCAGATCGTTTATATATTTGTTTGTTTATTCATTTGATTTTCATGTATGCCACAGGTTGTTGTGTGGAGGCCAGAGTACAACTTCTTCAGTCATGTGGGTTCCGGGAACCGAACTCAAGTCATCAGGCTTGGCAGCAAGCACCTTTACTCACTGAGCCATCTTCTCAGCCCATCCCCTTCAGATCTTAAGAAGTCATTTCACCTCCTTCAACTCCTAACCTATCTGAGGCCAGCCTTGTCAAAACAGTCACCTTTGCCCTACCTTGGCCATCCTCCCTATCAGGACTAGGCTAGAAACCTGGCTAGTTCAGAGGTAAAAATAACCCTTCCTGGACAACTGGAAGGTCATTAAAACACTCAGCAGGGCTGCTTAACTTTCAGTAACATTGCACTGCAGTCCATCTCTCCCTCTGTCCAGACCTGACGGTTTTCCTTCCCCCTCTTCTTGGTGATCATGAGAGGACTCTCTAATGAGCTTCCTGTATGCAAATTTGTATCTGAGTGCAGGCTTTCCAAAAAGCCCCAACTTGTTCCCGTGATGGGACTTTTTAGTGCCACATTAACCAGAGGTTAGCATTTGACATATGAAGAAACAAACAGTAGTATAGAACACGTGATTCCGACTGTATTACATTCTAATCATGGGAAACCACTGCTGGCCTTGGCTCATAGAAAAGCATCTTTTAATTTTTTACAAGCCTCACTTATAAGGCAAAAAACATAGCTCTCAACTCAAAAAGGAGATTCTGGAGTCAGATATGGGTGGGAATACTTTTAAATCACCCCAAATTCCAGGTTCCAACAGTTTCATGAAGCTTTATAAGGCAGAGTGAAGAAGGCCACGCATCAAGACACTCTGCAGACACACTGGTGGGAAGATGAAATAGGCGTTAGCGTGGAGCCAGGAAGCTTCCACTTTAGGCGTCAGATGCTATCTGATGACAGTCTTAGCACTTACTTTAGTGGATGTGAGGGTCCATTTATACATTCCAAAGGACTTACCTGACAGTCAAAGAATGTTACCTTACCTACAGAGGTGGACACTAAACAATTGCTAAAGGGGCTAATGCTAGTCCGAGACAGTCCTGCTTTGGATCTGCAACATTCCAACTTCTATACATCAGGGAAGTTCTCATCAGTCAATCATCCTGTGAAATCACAGCTGCTTTCCAGAAATTTCTCACCCATATTTCTATACCCCAGCTGCTTTCTGGAAAGTTCTCACCCATATTACTAATACTGGGGTATATGCTAATATACTAATAATAGGGTATATTACTATACCCCATTAGCCCTGATTCTCCCCAACATCTCCACAGAAGGGTCTAAACTGTGTTTGGGTTTTTTCTTGATGTTCTTTCAGACAGATGTTCATGTATTTAGGATTTGTAAGGCTCTACATGTACAATCGTTTTAAATTTTTAAAACTTTTCAAATTGTGTATTTCTGTACATGTATAGGCTTGTGCATGAAGGAGAAAGTACTGTAAGACTCTAGAGAGCAGAGCCTTAGTTCACCAGAGACCCCCCCTGAGTGAACCACAGGGAAAGGAAAGATCGCTGCAAAATGCAAGAGGAAATTTTAACGTTCCAACATGCTGGGGCCATCCTGCATCCCAAAAGGAGAGGTGACCCCCCCCCATACCGCTTATTCAGTGAGCTTTTATACAGTCCTTAGGGCAGCAGCCATTAGGTACAATGTGATTGGCAGAACAAGGTGACCTTTTAAACTGATTGGTCTTTAGGTATCTGTAGGTAGCAAGGATTGGTCTGTCCTGTGGAATGTGTCTACGTGCTCTGGGCCTTCCCCACCCGCAGGTGGGTTCCCTTCCACGTGGACTGAGGAATGTGAATCAGCCCCTCCCATGGGAGGTGGGGAAATAAGTGTTCCAAAGTTCCTCTTCAGTACCTTAAAGGCCAGTCTTTTAAATTTGTTTATTTATTAGTTGTTCGTGTGTGTGTGTGTGTGTGTGTGTGTGTGTCTGTCTGCCTGTCTGTCTGCCTGTCTGTCTGCCTGTCTGCCTGTCTTGGCCATGTATGTGGGAGTACCTGTGGAGACCAGATGAGGGCATCAGATCCTCTGGAGCTGGAGTTACAAGTGATTATGGACCATAGATACTGGGAATGGACCTGAGGTTCTCGGAAAGAACAGCAAACACTCAGCATTGAGCCATGGCTCCAGCCCTCTTCGTGTATAATTTTTAATTGTTCTCTCCTTATAGCTTGATGGTCAAAGTCTAAGATTAATAAAGACTATGATAGAAGTGAAATATAAGCTGTCTATTTAAGTCAACGGAAATTGCATTTGAGATGTTTCGGTTCAAGCATTTTTCCCCCTGCTTCTGTCTTCAAGAAAGTCTTGTTCTTGATGTTAGGAATAAAGTTCAGGTCACACAGAAAGAAAGAAAGAAAGAAAGAAAGAAAGAGAGAGAGAGAGAGAGAGAGAGAGAGAGAGAGAGAGAGAATGAATGAATGAATTAAAGTGTCTGGAGCAGGTGGCAGTGTACTTGTGATGAGAGGGTGTGCCACTCGCTAAAGCACGAGAGCTGAGAGCAAGCACATGGGACCTGGCCGTTCCTTTGGTTTTTATTGTAACACATATGATGACTGTCTTTTTTCCCCATTGATTGGAGTCCAACCTCACAGCCTTCCTTGATTGCCTCATTTTAAAAGAATCTGTGGGAAGGAAATGAAGGAAGGCAGGAGGTGGGGGCGGGCTAAGTTTGGGGGTGCAGCAGGGCCTTTGTATAAACAAAAGTCTTACCTGTTGTGGTCAGAGGGATTAAAACATTTGCATAAAGGTTTTATAAGGTGAGGAAGATAAACACGTTTGTATCCCTTGTGGTAAATGAAAGTTTTGCAGTTTTTGACAAAAGAAAAAAAAAAGGATATTATTTCATGTTACTTAAAATGTTATTGTTTTGGGAGTGTAAACCCCAAAGGAGATATCAGAGAAATTAAGGATTAGAAACGTTTACCCAGTTTATGAAACAGATAGTTCATTGAACCACAGCTTTTATCAGGAAGGGCAAAGGTCATAACTACAATAGTTCCAAGCAGGACCCAAGTGTGGAACAAGGAAGGAGACAGAAAGAGAAATGAGGCTGAAACCTGGGAATTTAGGACGCTCGGCAGAATTGGGGATCCAGAAGTAACTAAGAGTTCCGAGCTGACTAAGCCTGTGTGAACTGTAGCTGGTGGAGAGTCCTTTGTTACCACGTGAACACTGCAGGGATTGATACAATGTGGCAAGTCTGCCCTGGCCTGAATGTTCTAGTTGCTTTTGTGCTTGTGCTGAGTTACCTGACAGGAAGCCACACAAGAGGCAAAAGCTTGATAGAGGCTTAAGTAGTAAGCATTTACAGCCCATCGTTGTGGCAGGACTACACAATTAAGACTCTTTCCATCTTGACAGAACAGGAAGCCAAAAGTGAACCGGGAGTTGTGCCCAGCTACAAAACCTCAAGGCTTGTCCCCAGTGACCTACTTCTTGAGGCGATGCTTCACTTCCCCAGGGTTTCACAATGTTCAAAAACAGTGATGCGACACAAACTGGGTAGCATGTGTCTAAACTCATGAGGTTATGGCGGGCATTGCAACCCACAATGCGGGGCAGTCTCCGTCTTCGCCCTACTTTGCCGTGCACCAATCTTCTCAGCCTCGCACTCAGTGAAGATCGTAATGCAACTATTTGGTGGAGAATACAACCGGTAAAGAGAAGACCAGTAATCTAAATGCATAATCCTACCACACATACACAAATTCTTACTTCCCCATACCAGCAGAACCACAGCTCGCCCACACACCGCCTTCCAGGCTTCCTATGATCACATGGAGGTGCAACCCAGCCGTCCAGGTAAATTTGATGAAATGCTAAGGATGTTGTGGGAAAACCATTGTGCCTCCTCTGTCCTTGGGAAGCAAACATCACAGCAGGTCGCTCCGCCCACATCACCTGCAGATCCTCACTGTACCTCTCCAGCTGATCTTGTTTCCTGTAGTGACCAGGGTGAGAGAAAACACACACACACACAGTAAGCCAAGTTTCTTCAGTGCATACCATCTTCTTCCATAGAGTCCCAGTGAAGCCATGGCTAGAGTCAAGAGCGTGTCGAGAATCTTCCTCAGAATGTAAGGTTCATCACCTCTGAAGTTCATGACTGTCAATACAGCAAAGCAGTGTAATCTTCTTTGGATTTGCTTGCTTGTCTGTTTTCTGGTTCTGTTTGTTAAAGTTTGCTATGAGCATGTTAGTGACATATCATACTGGGTCTCACTGTGCCTTTTTCATACATGTACCTAAAGTATTTCTAACAAATTCACGTCCATACCTATCTTATCCTCCAGCTCGAGTTAATCCCGATTGTCATATTGATGGATCGTCCCTTTGTTGCTATTTGGTTTTGGTTTGTGACCCAAGGAGTTCAGTTCGTGCTGTTCTCAGGAGCTGGGAGTGGGGGTGGGGACTCTGTGAGCTTTTTGTTATTGCTTGTGTGTATTCTTTCTAAAGGGCCTCTAAACCCAGCTTTGCATTGCTGCAGATGATCCCAGCGATCCCAAATGCCTTAAGGCATGAAGGGAAAATCTTCCGCGTATCCTCGGCCTCACTTTCCTGCCACATTAAAATATCTTTATGGGCTACATGAGAGTTTAAGACCAGACACCACGTTTGGCAGGAGAATGAGCCTCTTCGTGTCAATACATGCCCACATCTGAGGCTTCCTCACACACTGAGCTGAATCCTAATCCTTCCAGAGGCAGGGAGGGTTTCTTCCCAAAGGCTGCGGGCCAAGCATCACTATCCAGCTATGGAAGAGGTAAAGATGAGCTGAAAGCAAAAGAGAAGACTGGGCAGGAGCCGAGGTCTTGCGCTGTGCCTGCTCTGGGTCCTAATTGAAGTGGAGGAGGCTGATCTGAACCTCACATATGACCTGGCATTATTTGCATGCCAAGCCCTGCCCCACCCTTCTTGCAATCCTACCAGGGAAGAATGTGGCTCCGCCTTCCTGTCAATCTCTTGATTAAATAGGCACTTCCCTCCAGAAGGCTTCTGAAGTGCAGCACCTCCTACAGCTGCCAGAAGCAGCTCTCTCACCGACCATGAGAGCTGTCCCTCTGCACCTGCCCTGGACAGCAAGCCTCAGCCTTGGCTTCTTGCTCCTGCTTTCCTTCTGCCTGGACCCAGGCCAAGCCAAGGAGTTGAAGTTTGTGACATTGGTAAGTACACTTTTTCTCATTGTTTTTCCTGTTACCAAAGAGTCAGGGAAACCAAATGTCACCTTTCATGTTTCCTCTCTGCTATCTGCCTGAGAGCATGCACTGTTCAGACTCAGAAAGTGAAGAGTCACATAAGTTTATTTTAACGAAGACAACAGTCTCATTTGCTGTTGATGGTACTGTTTCTTTACAGCTGCCCTCTGGTCCGATGCCTTTTGACTGACAGAGTGCTGTTCAGATGCCAAGAGCTAGACTGGCCTCTTTCCATTCAGTGGTCATTAGTTTGCAAATCAAAGAACAGTCAATTTCTGAAGTTAAGTCTCTCATGTTTATCATGACTCTGGAGCATATGTTTGGCAGCACAAAAGACAAACTGAACACAGAATTTCAGAGTTACTATCAAATAAAAGATTTAGTTGATCATTGAAACCATGATTTTCTCTACATATGGTAGCTGTGACAAGCCATGAGAAGGAGAGGGTTGTGTCTTGCCTATTGTCAAGGAAAAAAATATATACAGTTGGGTGTTAAAACATATGGGAAGGGGCTGGAGAGATGGCTCAGCGGTTAAGAGCACTGGCTGCTCTTCCGGAGGTCCTGAGTTCAATTCCCAGCAACCACATGGTGGCTCACAACCATCTGTAATGGGATCCGATGCCCTTTTCTGGTGTGTCTGAAGACAGCTACAGTGTACTCATATAAATGAAATAAATAAATAATTCTTTTACAAAAAACTTATGGGAAAAACATTTTTTTTAAGATTTATTTATTTTACTTATGAGTACACTATAGCTGTCTTCAGACACACCAGAAGAAGGCATCAAATCTCATTATGGGTGGTTGTGAGCCACCATGTGGTTGCTGGGATTTGAAATCAGGACCTCTGGAAGGGCAGTCAGTGCTCTTAACCACTGAGCCATCTCTCCAGCCCCGGAAAAACATTTTCAAAGTCAAAAGGATTCACCTCCTCTTCTTCTCTGCAAGAGAATCCTCAGAAATTATTTTCACGATTTAGAGAAAGGATTCCACTTAAACATGATGTTCATTTCCTGCCAACGTGAGGTATTCAGGAGATTCTTTTCTGTCTACAGAAAATCTTTAATTCTACATAAATTAGGATTCTTAGTCCAGTAAATCTTTACCGGTCATGAGTCAAGAACAAAATAGGAGAAAGCCAAAGAGCCATCAAATCCTCTTCCTGGCAAAGCACCTGCCAGCTGTGTGACTTTTGTGTCGATAAAGCAACATAACACCCCATACCTTCTGCAGGAACACACATGCGAGTTATTCTTTCCCTTCCACGCATGGCATCCTTGCCAACAAGCTCATTAGAAGAGGATAGGGACCGTGGCACTGTGCTATGTTCTGTTGGTCCTGCCATACCGTGCAAGAAAACTGCTGGCTTCGTGGCAACTTTCTCTGAGACACTAGAGTGACTCTCTGAGTTCCAGCCACAGCCAAGGTAACTTGCCTTGGTTGTCAAAGGTTGTGGGTCTCCTTTCCCTCCTTTCTGCCTCTCCGCTCTCAGTTAAAATACGGTCAGTGACTAGCAGTTAAATTCTTCCATAAGGAAAAACCAAGCTCAAAGGTGGCTGCCTTACAACTGAAAAGTTAACCAGTACTGCATAAAGCAAACATTAATTCTGTTTTCTACCATGGCTTCCTTCCATGAATGTTAAATGATGGGCAATTTAATACATCTTCCTTGGCCTCTAACAAAGCAACTTCTCTTTGATGACATCAGCCAGAAGGTCTCATTTTCCTCTTTTGATTGATTATAGAGACTATTGTACATAAATAGTTACCTTGAACATTCAGAGAAATCCTCAAGATTATTAAGAGAACAAATTAAAAAAAAATGTTTAGTCTGGTGTGGTGACACATGCTTTTAATCCCAGGCCAGCCTAGTTTACATAGTAAGTTCCAGGTAATATGTACCCAAAAATCTAGTAACCCTACTATTGAGGAGGTGGAGGCAGCAGGATCAGAATTTCTTCATTTCTTCTTCTGTCTCAAAAAACAGAAACAAAGACAGACAAGCAAACTACACCCACCAAGCTTGTTCCTGCTTTCAAGAAGGAAACATAGGTAAAAGTGGTTAGACTATTTGATGATGTTCACACAGGTGGAAAAACAGTCTTGAGCCCACACTGCCCCGATCATGTTTTTGTTGAGTGCATAGACCCTAGAACTTGGAGCTAGTCTGAGATGACTGCACAATTTGTAGCATTACCCTGACTCAGATGCTGTAAATGTTTCCTTGTTCTCCTCCGTAATCCAAGAAAAATAAATCTCTTAATTCTGAAAAGCTATTTTTGTCAGAAAGGGAGACTGCCTCTGGTTCTTAGTCTTGCCTTTGAACAGTCAATCACCCATGATTATTTTAATGGTTATTTTATTTTGGTTGGATGGTTGTTTTCTGTGGTGCTGGGGGCAGAAGCCAAGGTCTTATGCATGAATCCAAAGCTTCCTACAGGCCAGGGAAGCAGCTAAAAAGCATACATCCTCAGCCCAGAACTACATTGGACACACAGGTATCACAGAGCGTGAGTAGAAATCAGAGGACAACTCCTGGAAGTTGATCTCTCCTTCCAACACTGAGTTCCAGGGATTGAAGTCAAGTCATCAGGTTTGCATGGCGAGCACTTTTACCTATTGAGCCGTTCACCACTCACGAACCCTTCATGATCTTTTGTGGGTTTGTTTGTTTGTTTGTTTGTTTGATTTTTGGGTTTGTTTGTTTGTTTTGTTTTTTGTGGGTTTTTTTGTTTGTTTGTTTGGTTGGTTGGTTGGTTTGGTTTTGGTTTTTTGTTTGTTTATTTCTTTGTTTGAGTCAGGATTTCTTTGTGTAGTCCTAGCTGTCCTGGAACTCACGCTGTAGACCAGGATGACCTCAAACTCAGAGGGCTCTGCCTCCCAAATGCTGAGATTAAAGGCGTGAGCCACCACCATCCTGCTATGCCACATGATCTTTTAAAACAAAAATCAGATAAAAAAACAAAAGTGTTTTCATGAAATTGTGTTTTGATCGCTTATTAATTGTTGGATGGAAAAAAATGAATTCTATTTTGGGTTTAAATGTGTTGAAAGGGTCTTCCTAAAGTGTGTAATGCAGTGCATCTTTAACAGATACCGTAGATTTCAAGCAAGGAATCTACTTGTAAACTGCTTCCTGGGATGACTATGGCATCCACCTCCCCAGACTGTCTGTAGAGATTTGGTATTTTTAACTTTGTAGAGAGAAGATAGTAAGGCTGCAAGTTCAGTGTGTGCATCAGCCAGCTTTGGTAATTATCACTCAGGGTCAATCTTGCTTCCTCACCCCACCCCCTCCCCGTATACCTCTCAGTTCCTGCACATGCTCACTTGCTTTACTTTTTACAATAATCTTGTATACCATATTATCCCATCAGAAAGAGAGAATGCTGTCATAAAGCATCTTTCCCTTCAGCCAGAGAAAAACAAATCAGGTGATCTCAGACAGACAAAAGTTCTGTGTTGCTCCTCTGGGCCTTTATAAAGGAAGGAATAATGACTCACAATACAGAGCTTCCTTTTATTCTTCATGGATGACCTTATTTCTGCAGAGTTTTACCTGAGTCATAGTACATTCTTGTCTCAAAGAGCCTCCAAGGTCTCTGCACATTGTTTCTTCAGAGGGCTGAGTAACCTCCCAATTAAGATTGGACCTGGGCATGATGCTTGCCATTGCGTATCTCCAGGACTAACCCATCTTCTTAACTCACTCTCCTCAAGGGTTAGCAGTCAATCCCACAGTTAGTTTTCTAATGCATTTTGCTAAAGTAGATGTTGAAAGCAATACCTAGAAAGGCACAGAATTGATATTAACTCAGTTCCACTATTTGTTGGCCAGGTCTAGGAGCAGAGCCAGGCCATTTAAGAAAAACAGCTGAGTTTCAAGTTCCCTAAACTTAAAGTTGGGGATTGCAACCAGAATGGGAAAGCAGAGGTAATATTTTAACTCAAACAGAATCCAGTGGGTTGGCTGTAAATATTACAGGAAATGGTGAATAGCTAGTAACCCCCATGATTTCTAATTTGGGTTACTGTAGCAGTGAGGATGCCACAGAGGTGGAGTGTGTAGACAGCATCAGAAAGTAATTGATATGGTCCTGGCCAGCACCCTACATATCACCGTAGCAAGAAGTGCAGACCTAAGAATCAGACCATTAGTTGAGCAATGCCAGCTCAACCCGGTGCTAGCTGTGTAACTCTAGTAAGCCACTTAACCGGTCTGTGATTCATCACTGGAAACGGGGCCAGTAATGCCTCGTGGAGTTGTTGTGATGCTCAAGGAAATGCATGAAACGTCCGTAAGCCCCTCTGATGAGTGTACAGATCCTTGTGACAAGCACCAATTTCCACACTCTAATCATTCACATGACCAGTTCACTGCAGGGCCAGGCCTCATTTTATTTTTTCTAGTTGTTAATTTTATTCTCAAAAAGGTCAAGTAAGTTTTTACATATCTTTTACGTTCAGTCTTTTTTTTTTTCTTCGTAGCTTCAGGCTTTGCCCCAATTAAAAAAAAAAAGAGAGAAAGAGAAGCATGTATAGGCAAGTGATTCAGAATCACAAAACCTATTGGTATTTTACTCAGTAGACTGACCCATTGGGTTCCTTTGTGGCTTTTGATTGGAAGACACTTTTGATTTGCCTTCATCTCCACTGTTTGTGTTGAGGTTATGCCTTTGGCCACAGGCATAGACTTTCTAAGACCTATTCCCCTTTTTCTTTTTAACTTCAACTGAAGTAAAATTTCAAGTGTAAGTAATAGGTTGTAAGCATCTACCAGATGCCAGACACTTTTCTTCTTATACTGAATCTTCCCAACTACCCAAAAGGCATATAATATGATCTTAGAGTTACATGAGAGTTAGAGCTTTGGTTGTTGTTACTCTGTTTTGTTTTATTTCTTTAAGACCTAGATCTTGTCTTCCATGGCCTAGAATTCAATAAATCCTGTTTTTGAAGCTCATCTAGAACTTGTGGCGTGGCTTGTGAAGAGAGCCACTACATAAAATGCCCCACTGGGAAAGAAAAAGCATATTATTTTGCTCACAGCCTTCTGTTCTTTCTCCCTCATGTGTGGCTCTCTAGTCATGAGTGTCCAGAAGCAGCAGGTGTCTCTGGTGACCAGCAGGTTCTGCAGAGAGGTGTGCTGGAAGCTGATGGTCCTAAGAGCTGGTGTTGGCCAGGCAGGAGGTCATCCATCTAAGTTTGTAAGCTCAGGAAATTGTCTCTACCTGTTTGTCCACACATTTTGCAAATTTCCAGGGCACTGAACTCATTAGAGAGACTGTATTTGGCTCAAAACATTTTAGGTTGCCTCCGCAGACATGTCAAGATCTCAGAGTGGTTCAAATGCAGAGGCAAAAAGCAATATGGCTCTTAGGTAAATGCAAGTCAGGAGAGATAATTATATATTAATAGAGATGTTTCTTGAAAGAGAAGGGTTGCTTTCCCGAGCTTAATGGGTAATGTCCTGGATGCTGCAAACTGCTTTCAGCAAGAAAGGAAGCATATAGGACAGTTATGTGTGTGACTAGCATGAGTAACATAATAATAAATTCTGGCTGCTGGGTACATCCTTTGCGCTCAGTTCTCACACACACTACACATGTGGTTCTTATCCTGCTCTTGCCTGGTAGGAAGTTATTTTCTTGTTAGCTAGAAAGAGACATTGAGACATAAGTTTAGTTGTTTTCTCAGGGTCACTTGGGCAGCGGTTGACAATGCTGGTGTTTGAAACTTGCCCTGGGTAACCAGAATGAGTGTCAGACATTGCTGTTTACAGCTCACACGCGATGTAACACACGGTTTACACCACTTCCCTTTCCTGCTGGGTTCTTGTTCTTCCTGGGCCCTGGAGAAAGGGCTTGCTAGGCCTCTTACATGTTCTTCACGGCCAGTGCAGGCTGCAGCTGCATCCTGACTCTTCCCATAGCTGACTGTCCATCCTACCTCTTACAGCATGTCTATGGGAATCCTCCTTCCTGCCCAAACTATCTTACGTTCTAAGTACCTGCCAATGGATTTATTCCTCAGTTCTTTAAAATAAGAAAATAGGACTAAAGAGGTGGCTCAGTATTAAAATGTCTGTTTATGAGTGTAGGCACTGGAGTTTGGATCCAAGGTCAGCCCAAAGTTTTTCTGCTATCTTGAGTTCTAAACCTGAAAAGGCAACGTGGTAGTCTGTTAGATTCCAGCATATTCCAAGGGAAAACTCAGTATTCAGAAACCAAAGGCAGAAAATGGGCTGATAGAAGAGGGAGTTGAGGGCAGGGGAGGAAGGGAGAAACAGAATTATGAGGCATTGCTTGTTGACACATGAAGATGACAATCAAAAGCTCTGAAACCAGAAACCATGAAACCAGAGGGCTGGAGATGTTATCACCAGCCTAGAGGAAGGGGATCCAGCCCAGTGTCCATTTGCTCATCCAGACCAGCCTTCTGTGTGTTGCTGCAATCTAGACAGTGACCATTTCTACAATGATTCTACTTCGAAGGACTTCCTAGGAAGACACAATGTTAATTTCCGGTATCAACTTGACTAGCTCCGGCCTCACCTAGGGAACACTGGAAATGTTAGAGAGTGTTTCCTGAGAGATTTAACTGAGGGGAGAAGACACGCTCTGAATGCCAGCAGCTCCAACCTATGGCCCACTGCCCCAAACTGGATAAAATGGAGGGTTTAAAAAAATAAGAAAAAGAAAACTCTGACTGAGCACCAGCATTCCCCCACCCTGCCTTTACTTCTTGACTACGTATGCAATGGGACCATCTGATTCACCTTCCCACTTCCATGCCCTCACCACAACAGATGATAATCAAATCAAGAACTGAAGTTAAACCTCCCTTCTTTCCTGAAGTGTCCTTGTCAAAGATTTTTTGACACAGCAAGGAGAAAACTAACTAGTATAGAAGAGAAGCCAGGTCATTATTTTTTTAAAATTTCTAATGAATACAACCAGAAAATACTAGAGATGGCAACAAAACAGTAAGAGAAGGAAGAGACTGTTGCAGGGGTTACTTAGTATGAAAGGGCACTCGAGTTTCCCTGGACCAGCCTGGATGTAGAGTGTGTGTGTGTGTGTGTGTGTGTGTGTGTGTGTGTGTGTGTGTGTGAGAGGAGAAGCAGACACTGGGCATTCAAAGCACTGGGGCTGGCCCGGTAGGAGGGCTGGGCCAGCAGGAGGGCTCCCATGGCTTAAGCACATTTAGCAAGAATGGGGGCTGAGGACAGTGGTGTGAAAGAGAGTCCTAATCAGGTAAGGTTTGGGAGGAAGGGCTCTTACAGAGACTTTGGATCTTTTTTTTCTGCAAAAAGCAGTGAAACATGATATAATTCCTAAGAGTGATGAAATTGTAAGTTAAGCCCTAACTATGGACAGACTGACCATCAGAGCTGGCAGGGCCTACAGGGACTCTTTATAAAAATCTCAAGGAGAGCATTAGCAAGCCTGGGAGAGGAAGGAAAGTGATGGAGAGTGTGGCCACAATATGCTCTGTACACACACAACTGTCAAAACTCTTAAAATCCTTTAAAGAGTTAGACAGAACGGGTGTTGGATATTCTCCTCTAATTCCAGCACATGTGAGGCTACGACAGGAGGATAAGAATTCAAGACAACTAGGCAATGTATGAAATAGAATGAGACCCTAACTAAAGGAAAGTTCTTGTAACTTATAACAGAGTAGCTGAATATGAGGGGCAGAGTCAGTAATGGAGGACAAGCCCTCCTGGGAATCAGGAGATCTGAACAGCTCTTCAAATCTCTCTGAGCCTGTTTGCTGATTTGGTCTATGCTGAAATAATGCCAAGCTGCCCTGCAGGGAGTTGTAAGAATTACGAGAGACAGTAGGAAATCTAGATATGATGGCTCATGCCTACAATCCCAGTGTTTGGAAAGGCTGAAGCAGGAGGATCATTTTGAGTTCAAACCAGCCTAGGTTACCTAGTTAGATCCCAGTATAGAGAGGAAGACTCTATTAAAAATAATCAATCAAAAGGTATAGCAGGAAAGGCTCTTTAAAACATGGAGGGGTGTGTATTTGATGGGTTCTCATGGTCTCAGGGCTCTTCCTGTTGCTATCCTCACTAGTCCTATGGAAATTCCTGATCTCTAATAACACCTTTTTAGTTTTCTAAAGGTTTTGATAAAGTAGAATTACTAGCCTGAGGTTAGAAGCAGTGATGTAGTGGAGTTGAGAGACTGCCCCCTCTGTAGACTTAAGAATGCCTAGACATAGTCCAGGTGAATTGAGAAACTCTGAGCTCAAAGCTTGCCATCCGCATGCACAGGCATGAACACATGGGTCCAAGCACACATAGGGACAGGACATCCATACACATGCCTGTAAACACACACACACACACACACACACACACACACTGATACTGTTGTGAAAGACACATGGCCAATGCCTGGTTAGTTCTACCACTTGCAGGCTAGAGAATCTGGACTCATGGCTTATTAAATGAGCTGGGAAATGTATATAACAAGAATTGTGGCTAAGTTGCAGAACTGGTTGAGGGCATGAAACATGAGAAGCACTTAGCAGCTTCTCAAGCCAAAGCGAGTGTGGAAGCCGTGAAGGAAGGATTGTTGTCATTGGATGCAGTAGGAAGTTCTGTGCCCTGGCAGGCAGGACTGTTCACTGTTTTGGTAGAATGCCCATTATCAGGCTTCTCTTTGGCTAGCTCAGTGGTGAGGTGTTTGGTCTTTCCAGTTGCCGGTAACAAGGAAGTACTATGGACAGCCAGTGAGCAAGAGGCCAGTGCACACAGCAGCTCTCTACACTGGAGAATTATCTTTCCCTGAAAATGTACAGTGCTTAAGATTGAAAACAAATCTGAGGTTACAAATCCATGAACACCATGTCACAGTTTCAGTTCCTCAGACCTAAGAAGGTTCGTAGTCCAGTGAGTGGAATCCCAACAGTCCTACGGAGTGTCTGGTTGTAGAAACGGAGTCACTAATGGCTAACCTTGGTGGTTCCCGCTCATGACCAAGTCACTCCTACAGACTGACACTGGCAGCTGTTCCTCCTGCCAGAAAGGAGAACTTCCAACCTTTATTTCCCTACCTGTCTCAAGGGCACCCTTAGTCCCAAGGGTACTCTGCCCTGTTTCCCTCTACGTTCTGTAGGCTGTCCTGTGAGCTTTTAATTTCCCACTGGTTTGGAGAAGCAAAGACTCACTTTATTGAGAAACTAGAGATATAGCATGGGATTTGGAAGCCTTCCCTGCTATCCTGGAAATCCTTCACAAAGGTAACTACCGTTTGAGGTTGTTCCTTCCTCAGTGTCTCCTGAACTGTTCTGAAACACAGCCTTCTGGCTTACGTACAAGGGGTTCTCCCAGTAGGTAATCTAAGTGATCTCAGATCAAAGGAAGGATTATGCGACCATCCTCTGTCTTATTAAATATTTTCTGCATGTCAGACTTCATTTTTTCCTTCTTGGGAACTTTTCTTTCCTTATGTTTTGATTATAAAATCACATGGAATTTGGCCTGGCATGCTTCTCTAAAGGTGTTTTAGAATCAAAGTACCAAATTTCAGAAGTTCAAACATCTCTCACCAAAGACAAATGTGAGAATAACCAAGTGCCTATACGGATCCAAAAGCATATTGTTAAAGTGCTGAGACCTGAACTTCCTAATCTCCCAATCTAGAACTAATCACTGAGCCTAAGTGTCCACAAGCCAGTGTGCCATTTCAAAACTACTATACATAAAATTTAAAGAGCATTGTTGCTATAACCATAATGGAGAGAAAATATTCCTTTTTAAAAAGATTTATTTATTTACTTATTTATGTACGTGAGTACACTGTCACTCTCTTCAGACACACCGGAAGAGGGCATCAGATCCCATTACATATGGTTGTGAGCCACCATGTGGTTGCTGAGAATTGAACTCAAGACCTCCTGAAGAGCAATCAGTGCTCTTAACCACTGAGCCATCTCTCCAGCCCCAGAGAAAAATATTTCTATTCAGTCTGTCTGCACCAAGTGACCTTGTATGCTCATGCACTAGTCTATTGTCCTACTGTCTTGGATACATGACTCTATCTCCGTGTGTGTGTGTGTGTGTGTGTGTGTGTGTGTGTGTGTGTGTGCTTTCCAATGGCAAATCAGCTTGATGTCATAATTTATTATCTCAAACTCAATGTTAGTGGTTCTTCAAATACTTGAGTTGTATTTGAACAGAATTTTAGAAGACTGGTACCCTTGGTCATAAGCCCAGCTAACAAAACCAAGATGGCTGGGGAGGAAACCCTTTCTAGAGCTCCCCAGGTGATTCCAGTGGACAGACAAGGTGGTGGTCGTGGTTTAAGAAACTCTGTTATGATGAGTAGAAACAGAACATACGAGTGACATTTGTAATGTTGTTGCCGCACGTCTTTTCTTAGGTGTTTCGGCATGGAGACCGGGGTCCCATCGAGACCTTTCCTAACGACCCCATTACAGAATCTTCATGGCCACAAGGATTTGGTCAACTCACCCAGGTTCGTTTGATCTATTTTGTTGTTACTTTGAATTTTTTGAAGCTGGGTTCATGTCACACAGGCTGACCTTGAACTCCCTATGTAGCGGAGAATGACCTTGAAACCTTCAGCCTCCTTCCTCCACCTCCCAAGAACAGAGATTTCAGGTGTGAGACAAAGCTCTGCTTAAATTTTTGAGTGAAGGAGAAATATGTACAGAATTTTCCACTTTGATATATTTATCCTGCTGACTATTTTTTAAGTGTGAGAGGTTTCCATGGAGATTGTCTAGAGACATGTTTAAAATATCGACAATATCTTATTTAATTGGCACAGGGCATGGTCTGGACATTAGGATTTTTAGAACGTCTTCACCTCATTTTAATGCTCAGTCAAAGCCAAGAGTCACGGGCCTAATCAAACGTCAGGTTTTGTAGAGACTAAAACTCAGAGACGCCATGGGCAGCCAGTATCTGCCACTTCTGAAGGTCAGAGCCTTTCCCACCATAGCCTAACCGTATCTTTCTATCTAATGAGAGAACATCACAAAGATCCATACAGTGTTCTCTTAGTACAAGGCTCCTGTTTCCTTGCTATGCTTTTTCCAGTGAGACCAAAATTTCCAGTGAGACCATGATTTTTTGAGGATCATGAGATCTGGATTCAATCCCAGAAGTCTCTTAAGTAGCAATCAGATTCCAAAAGTGAGCTGGAAGTTAGAGGACAGTTGAACCCAAAGCTCTTGCTGCTTCAGCTACTTAGGTCATGGTATATTGTTCCTGCCCAACAGTTATTCTCATCTTTGATGAGGGGTGATGGGAGAGATGCTTCCAAGTGATAAGCAAATGAGCAAGTCTGTCAAACAGTAGCTTTGGGGTGACCACAACCTCCCTGGTTTGTGAATCTCTGGTGAGGCCCTGGATTAACAACGTACCTAAATGCAGTGCTTCTCAAAGCATGGCATATTGTTCCCTGAGCCTGAATCATTTGGGGTCCTTGTTAAAAACAGATTCCAGGCCACATCCAAGATACAGGGAGCTAGAATCTTAAGGGAGGTGCTGAGGAATCTAAGTTCAAAGGATGCTCTGGATACTTTTATTGCATGCTAGTGTTCAAGGACCGCTGAGCTAAGGCTGATTTTGGTGATCTACTAGACTCTCTGAGAGAGATGGTTAAAGACAGATTCCTGGAGCTGAAGGGTTGGTTCAGTGGTTAGACCACTTGCTGTTCTGGGAGATGATTCAGATCTAATCAGCCCCATTCCTGAAGTTTCTAGCTCAATACATCAAGAGTAGAACCCAAGAATTTGATTTCTAACACGCTCCAAGTGAGGCCAATCCTATAGATCCAGAAACCACACTTTGAGTACCAAACTCTCTCTCTCTCTTTTTTTTTTTTTAATGAGCCAGCAATAGACAGACAGTGATTGTAATAAATCAGTCTGTTTAGAGGCAGGCGGATTTCTGAGTTCGAGGCCAGCCTGGTCTACAGAGTGAGTTCCAGGACAGCCAGGGCTACACAGAGAAACCATGTCTCAAAAAAAAAAAATCAGTCTGTTTATTATAAAGTTAATAGGGACCTTAAGATTCAGCAAGCTCAACTTCATCAGATGGCTGGATTTCATTCACAAAAATCCCTACAAAATGGTCATCCAGTCACTTTGAATGTTCTGCCTATGTGGATCCCTCTATGAGATAAAGTATTTACCTAGATAAATCACCAGCTATCAACTGAGTGTGTGCTATACACAAGTCTCTACATTGTGTGCTAACAAAGATGAATGAGTGCTCAACTGTTCTCTCTTGCCTTAGCTTAAATAGGTAGTTTTACTGTGGAACCGTAACATACACCATGTTCATGTTGTATATAATGAGGGGAGACACATTTCTGTGCTAATGGATACTTTTCCTAACCTTCAGTTTTATTTTCTTTCCCCATAGTGGGGCATGGAACAGCACTATGAACTTGGAGGTTATATAAGGAGAAGATATGGAAGATTCTTGAACGACTCCTATAAACATGATCAGGCAAGTTGGGGAACCAGAACTTTGAATCTTGACTCTTGAACAAAATTAAAATAATTCTTCATACAGATGAAGAATTTACACCTTTGCCTATTTTCTAGAGAATTTATGCAAGTCAACTGTCTTGTTTATAATTGTACTTCTTTTTGTGTGATTATTTTCCCCCCAAAATTTGTGAATCACAATTCAAGTTTTTATGGGTACCTGTGTAAATGCTTTGGCCTAGTGTCCCGGGTCAACTGTTGGCCTACAGATTGCCTCGTCACATTGTATTTTCCTAGTACTATGCATCCCATGACAGAGATGATTATGATGCTTCCACGGTGCTTGCTGATATCTTATGACCCTTTCCAGCTCTTTCCCTGACACCCTGTAAACCTCACAGAAAGAAAATCTCAAGTTTTCTCTAATTTTCCATCTGCATTGATTTCTCCCACTCTAGGTTTATATCCAGAGCACAGATGTCGACAGGACTTTGATGAGTGCAATGACAAACCTTGCAGCTCTGTTTCCCCCGGAGGGGATCAGCATCTGGAATCCCAGACTGCTCTGGCAGCCCATCCCAGTGCACACAGTGTCTCTCTCTGAGGATCGGGTCAGTATCCTGGGAAATCCAGGAGACAATCAGGCTACTGGGGACTTACAGATTTAGCAGGCTGGACAAGCAAGGCTAGGAGCTCAGTTTTCCCTTGGGTTTATTTTGCCTTATTGCCATTCCAGCTTTTGGTAATTTCCCTCTCTCCATCTACATGCACACACACACAGTGTGTGATCAGTACCCTTGGAAGCCAGAAGAGGGAGTTGGATCTCCTGGAATTGGGATTATAGATTGTTGTGAACTGCCATGTGGATGCTGGTGTAGAAACTTGGTCCCATAGAAGAGCAAGTCCTCATTACTGATGAGCCATCTCTTTAGGCCCAACCTCAGTGTTTTAAAAATCTCCCTAAATGATTTTATGGGCAGCCAAGTTTGAGATACAGGATCCTATGCCAAGTTGTTTTAAAGGAACTATTTGAGAGAAACTCAATTTTACTCATACAGAATAAGATTTGACCAAGAAATCTAATCTTTCCAAAGGAACTGGTATTTAAAAAAATGAATAAATAAATCTAACCTTCCATTGTAGAATGTAAGGGAATACAAATTAACCAGTTTGGAACAAAGAGTTATTCCTTAATTATAGGTTTGACCAGTTTAATGTTTTATAACTGAGCAGTATAGGCTGGATAACTTATTTAACTATAGAGGTTCATTCAGGTCACACTTTTGAAGACTTGAGGTTCAAAGCACGAGACCAGCATCTGCTCAGGATCAGGTGAAGGCCTCTTGCTGGGTCATGGGAGCAAGTATATCCAAGAACGTTTGCTTTTATAATAAATCCCCTCCTACCCATAAATATCCATTAATCCATTCCTGAGGGCAGAGCTCTTGTGACCCAGACACTTCTCACAGTTCAGCCTTGCAACATAGCCTCACAGGAGACCAAGTTTCCAATACATGACTTCTCTAGAAAACATCCAGGTCACAACAGCATCTCAGACTCTGTTTATTAGTATTGACCAGAAGCTTTCCCAGGGACTTCTGGGACATACTAGTCTCCTCTTTGCCCTGTCAATACTTCTAGATATTGGACTTAATGGCTGTATAAAATCTACAATTGCTTTGTAGAACTTTTCAAAATACTTTATAGAAGCAGTGCCTCCTTTGTAAACCCTACCCAAAGTTATTGTATTATAATCATTTTCCTGATATTTTCAGAATAAACTAGAATAATGCATTTATATCCATCTTTTCACAGAATCAGCAGGGGAGCATTATATTACCAGTGTTCTAAAAAAATGTTATGAATAATACTTATTTTTAAAAAACATGTTTACCACAGGCTTTTCTACAGAAATAAAGCCTGAAACGCAATATCAAACCATAACCAATGTGAAGGAGTTAGTCTATGTGTAATCCAGAAGACTAGTGGCCAAGTTACACAGTGAAGATGCTGGGGCTATTGGAAGGTGAGAAAAGAAGGTGAGGGAAATGGAGAGAAAAGCAGGAAAAAAAATACATCCATGGGTCCCAGCTACTTTTTCATTAAGGCAAGCCAGATTCTCCGATCAATGAACAATTTTAACAAAATTGATGAAAAGGCTAGGTTATTCTCCTGGCTGTGCTGAGTGGCACACATCCAATCAAGCTTCGTGCCTAGATCAGTCTGATGGAAGAAACTCAGCATATATCAACCACGTGACACACTACAGGATGATGGGGGATGATTTCAACACAAGCTACGTATACTGAAGGAGTTCAGAGGAGGGGCACAGGGCAGGGATTCAGGTCCTCATAGAGGGTGAGACTGAACTCGACCTCGGAGGTTGGAGAGGATGTGACAGCATACATTCCTCAGAACTGCCTGGGTGTGATGTGCGGTGTATAGAGCCACTGTCCTGACACTGCTTACAAGGAAAAGATGTGGGCGCCTCAGAGGACAATTGTTGATGTCATTCAGGCATGATGAAATGAACATCTGAGATGACATGGTCATAAAAGGGAAGGAAACAAAAATGAAACCAGGTGACACGCAGAGTCAGAGAGGACAGACAGGACACAACTTAAAAGCTTTCCAAGTATGGACTAACACAACACCACCCTTGTCCTGGTTGTAGACAATGCAGCCGAGAGCGTGACAGAGAGGAGTGTAGTTCACTTGAGACTAATATCGGAAATAGACAATAAAGAAGAATGGTAAGAACGTGCTTTCAGATTGTGATAAGTCCCTTGGAAGAAGGAACTAAGTTGCTGTAGTGGCTGAGGCAGGATGGCTTGGAAACGTAAGGTGGGCCTGGGCATCCAGCAAGAAGGCCTCCGCACTTCTGGACTGGAGAGTGTGAGGATGCAGAAGTCAGTGGAATGGACCACAGTTGACCAGACAGGGAGCACGGACAATAACTGAAACACAGAGCCTGTGTCCAGACTGGGGATGGACAGTGGAGATGAAGGAAGGGTTCATCTAGTTTTGGATCTAGTTTGGAAGTAGACCAACTCTCCTGCCTGCCTACAAAGCAGGTTTATAAACTTTATCGAAGGCAGAAATAGAGACATTAGCAAAAGGAAATGACGGAAAATGAGGTTGACCTCGGCTCTGTACACACTGAGTTTCAGAACTTCAGTGAGCAGCTTTCGGATGGCACTCCCTATGAAGGGCTACAGAAACAGAGTGGGTGAGCATTAGAGCCACAAAACAAACTAACGAGTCAGCAGCCTGTGGGTCACAGTTAAAGCTCAGAGCGACTTGGAAAGGTACACCAATTTTACAATGATCATGTTTCCTCCTAATAGATTTCTTAATTATATTTTCCACACGTTTAACACACACTCTTACTTTGACAGTGCAGATTTCCTAGAATGAAGTCAATGAATGGTTGATTCCTTTAAGATTCTAGTCCAAGCCTCTAATTCATTTTGCCTCACTCCTGGGGAAGAGAGGGCACACACAGATGTGCACTTAACGCAAGATAACAGTCATCCACACGGAAAATGAGCAACTGTGGACATTTACCGGCAGCAAGCTCATGAAAGAAAAATAAATAAATCAGTTTCCACATCAGAATACATGTCCTACTGTCTGGGGACCTGGAGATAGGTCGCCTCATTGAGTCTAATTTTAGAATTTCTGTTCAAAGGACACTTGGATCTTTTAAAGTTGCTTCAGACTCAACGAGGCTTAAAAGGTTGGCACCGAGTCTCTGCCGGTACTCGCCTGACTAATCAAAGTCTTACGTTTTGTTTTGTTTTGTTTTGTTTTGTTTTGTTTTGTTTTGTTTTGTTTTCTTTTCTTTTCTTTTCTTTTCTTTTCTTTTCTTTTCTTTTCTTTTGTTCACAGTTGCTGTACCTGCCTTTCAGGGACTGCCCTCGTTTTCAAGAACTCAAGAGTGAGACTTTAAATTCTGAGGAATTCCAGAAGAGACTTCATCCATATAAAGTTAGTAGTGTCCTGTAGCATATACTGGGGTATGAGGGTGAAGACAAAAGAGGAAACTTGACCTTCTTCAAAGAAGTGTGGGGTGAATGTGTCTATCAGTGGCTTATTATGACGTTAGGTTAGCATATTTAATTAGGAAAATCATTCTACCTGGGTTTTGTTTTGTTTTGTTTTCCTGTGTGGCAGTCATCAGCCAGAGCAAAGGCCAGTCCCTTCCAGGTTTTGCCTACTCCCTTGACAGGTATCTGGTGCGTGAGAATGAATACAAATGTCAGTCACTTGCTTTGAGGAGGCTGAGGGGACCGAGGCCCTCATCTTCCTATACAGGAGTATGCTGTTCCCTTTTGTGAAATACTCGATTTTCAGGATGACGCAAAAGGTAGACCTGATAATTTGGATTTTTAAAAAGTAACCATTAGTTACATATCCCTATGGTCCAAGAATCAGAGAGCATCAAAAGTACAGTAGAATATGGTAGTCTTAACTTAATGACCCCACAGGTAACTAGTGACACTGCTTTCTGTGGAGTCTTCCAGTTCTCCTGTGCATATTCAAATATTTAGCTTTCC
Source organism: Grammomys surdaster (assembly GCF_004785775.1). Classification (NCBI taxonomy): domain Eukaryota; kingdom Metazoa; phylum Chordata; class Mammalia; order Rodentia; family Muridae; genus Grammomys; species Grammomys surdaster. The sequence continues at coordinate 2,596,349 of NW_021620939.1, read as the reverse complement.
CTTTTGCTCCACAAGAAGTATTATAACAATCACAAGGCAAACCACTGTTTTTATTATTATTATCATTATCATTATTATTATTATTAAATAAAATATCTGGAAAATATTTTATATTTGTAGGTAAAGCATTTTCTCAAGATTTTGCAAATGTGCAGTATCCTAATTTGTTGATGTACTATAACTTATTTTTATTTATTTCCTGGAAGTGTGGCTCGCTTGTGAACAATTACCTTCATAAACACTCTATGGTTCGTCACTATCTGTTAACTGGTTCATCTTTTCTCACTAATTTGAGCTCTTATATAATAAAATCTCCTTATGGATAGAGGCCGGTTCTAGAATTTATATTCTGTTTCTTGTTCTGATTAGCGAGACCATGGTGTATCAGAACTTCATGAGCCATCTCAGAATCTAAAATCACCTGTCATCCCCTGTTATCAGTTCTTTTGGTTCCCCCCCGCCTTTTTGGAAACAGGATCTTTCTACATAGCATGGCTGCCTTAAAATTCTCTACATAGACCAGGCTGGCCTCAGACTCCAGCTCTGCCTGCCTCTGCCTCCCAAGTGCTACGATTAGTCACGTGCACCTCCACACTTGACTCCTCTCTTTTCTGAATTTTCATGTATGTACTTTTCGCTTCTTTTTAAACTGTAGAATCAGCTAGTATAGTACAATCGCATATACTACAGGGAAAAGGGAAGCCGAGGGATCCTAGGAGACATGTAGACTGTGAAAGAGAGATTCACTCTATCCTGAATATCCATATTCCTCTAGTTTCAAAAATATTACATTTGCTAGTGGTTTTATTGAGATAATATTAAATTTATGTTAAATTAGGGAGGATCTCTAACCACTAGATGTGAAACTAAAAACTATGGTATCTTTGTACTTATCTTAAAGATTATTTTAGGCTCTTGCCATATATTTTTGCATAATTTAAAATTTTCAAAATATGTTAAAAAAGACATTTTAGTGGTTTTTTTGTTTGTTTGTTTTATCGAGACAGGGTTTCTCTGTGTAGCCCTGGCTGTCGTGGAACTCACTCTGTAAACCAGGCTGGCCTCGAACTCAGAAATCCGCCTGCCTCTGCCTCCCAAGTGCTGGGGTTAAAGGCGCGCACCACCACCGCCCGGCTGACATTTTAGCTTTATGTGTATAATTGTCTTGCATATATATATGTGAATGTGTACCACATGCATGCCTGCTGCCTACAGAGGTCAGAGAGGCATCCATTCCCTTGGAACTGGAATTACTGATGACTGTAAACTACCACGTGGATGCTGAGAACTGAACATGGATCCTCTGTAAAAGCAACAAATGCTCTTAATCACTAAGCCATCTTTCCAGCCCATCCTCCTACACTTGGTATATCCATTCCAGCTTACAATATCTGTAAATAGCAATAGCTTATCTCTAGTTTTCCAGTATCTACCTCTCTGGTTGTTTGTCTTACCTGCTGGTAATGACCAGAGTACTTACAGCACAGTGTTACACAGCAGTGTTGTAGTGGACGCCATTTGTCATATTTAACAGTTAACTTCATTTTTTATTCTTATTTATTAATTAATTAATTTATTTTATATATGTGAGTACACCATAGCTATCTTCAGACACACCAGAAGAGGGCATCAGATCCCATTATCGATGGTTGTGAGCCACCATGTGGTTGCTGGGAATTGAACTCAAGACCTCTGGAAGAGCAGCCAGTACTCTTAACCACTGAGCCATCTCTCCAGGCCCCTCATTTGTCATGCTCTTAATATGTTTTCTATTGTTAAGCACACTAACTTTCGAGTCAAAATATAGTAGTTCTTTTTTTATTATTAAGTTGAGGATGTATCCAATCCGTCGGCATGGTAGTAACACATCTGTAATCTAAGCTTGTAGGAGGCAGAGGCAGAAAGAAAACTGTATGTTTCAGACTAGCCTGGACTACAAAAAGAATTCTAGCTAAGCCAGGGTAAACATTAATAATTACCCTGTGTTAAAACTAAAACTAAACAAAATTTATCTATCTTCTCTGACTTCATGAGTGTTTTAATCAATTAATTTCTTAATCTTTTGAAAGATTTTTCAGTGTAATCGTCTCCCCTTTTGGATCAATGACTATATTACCTGTGCTCAGAGATTTACTAGAATTGAACTAACTTTACGTTTCTCAAATCAAGCCTTTTTCCTTTTGTGCAAAATTGAAATATTTGCTAATGTTCTGTGTTTTGTGTTGATATTTACAAGTGACACTGAACTCACTTTATTCTCTGAGAAGTCTCTGTTAGCATTGGTATAGGGACTAACACATAAACACTTTGAAAGTTTTCTCTCTCTTTTTAATGGTCCTGAGCAGTTAAAATAGCATTAGAATAATTTGCCCTTGTAAAGCTTGACAGGATTCCTCTGAGCAATCATGCTCTCTGGAGTTTTGTGTTTGAGGCAGGAAGAATAGAAACCATCTTTCATATCTAGGGGGTAGGTGTGTGTGTGCACGTGCACAGGTGTGTATTCCTCTATGCCTGTGTGTGTGTGTGTTTGTGTGTGCATGCGCACACGTGCACGTGTGTGCGCCTGCGTGTGTGTGTATGTGTGTGCTGCATCAGTGTGTGTATATGAGTGTGTGTGTGTGCATGTGCACGCGTGCACATGTGTGTGCCTGCATGTGTGTATGTGTGTGCTGCATCAGTGTGTGTATATGAGTGGTGTGTGTGTGTGTGTGTGTGTGTGTGTCTTCTATGCCCCTGTGCATACACTTACATGTAGAGCCCAGAGTCACACTTAAGTGAGTCCTCAGGACCATCCACTTTGTGTTTGTGAGACAGGCTCTCTTACTGGGAACTGGGGCTCAGTGTTTGCCTAGACAGGCTGGTTAGAAGTCCCCAGGGACCCTCAGTCCCCACACCCTCAATGCTGTGGTTCCAAGCTCATGCCACCAAGTGTGGCTTTTCACATAGGTACTAGAAACCAAGCTGTCTTTCCAGCCACAGCAATGGGATATTCTTTAACGATGATTTCTGTTTATTTGATGGAAATCTGTTGAGGATAACATTGATAAGGTCTCATGGACAGTCTCTCGGAAATGTTATCCAGTAAACTGTCTTTCAAAAGACTTCCTGGAATTAACCACCAACTCACAGTCCAACGTGAATCATGTCATGACAAAATAGGACCTTCTAGTGAGTGAAATGCTTGCACTCCATCCAGAGCTCAACTTTATAACCAGAGACTTCCAGGTGCTTTGCCCATCCTTTCTCTTCTTGCTTAGGGACATTCCTTTGCATGTGTTATACTTCACCCACTTCTAAGAGTCCCCAGCAGAGTGCTTCCATCTGCCGCAAGCACAAACCAGGAACACGTGGCCTTAACCCAGCCTGTATCTGCGACTTTAATGCACTATGAGAAATAAGCTCACATCAAATTCCTTAGCTGCAATTCTCTGGTTGTGTTGCAGAGCTTCATGGATTCTTTGCCATCGCTGTCAGGATTCGACAACCAGGACCTTTTTGCAATCTGGAGTAGGGTTTACGATCCTTTATATTGCGAGGTAAAAGAACTTATCAAAGACTCATTTGCAATCTGGTTTCATGATTTGATTCATATACCAAATCTGGTAAATTCATTTCTTTCTCTTTTTGAAAAAAAAAATGTACTGCTTAGATGGCCTTTGATATTGCAGCATAGCTCAAGATTTCTGTACATAAACTTAAATCTGTATTTCTCTTTTCCCATTACTTATGTGTTTGCCCTTTAGGAAACTGCAAACAAAATTGCTTTTCTTCAAAACATTTCCAGTCATTTACTTTGCAGTCACACTGGAATGCCAGGTTCTTGTTGCTTTTAATGGGGGGAAAAGCAGCATATATATATATATACATGCATGCCAGCTTTCTAGGTATTAAAATAAGGCAGACAACTGTAAGCCAGGCTGTCAGACATGGCTTCTGTGTGGTGCAATGGAAATCGTCTTCCTAGCTGGAGGAAGCACTAGTTTTCTGCCCTGTGATGCTTCTCATTCACCTGGCTCCATCTTCTGGCCAAACAGAGTAATTTTTATTTCCGTATCTTGGAGCGAAGTTCTGACCACTGCATACCTCATATCCACTTCTGACATGGAGGTCACCATGAGTGTATGGGACAGAAGTAACTTTCCTACATCTGTCTCAATGAGAGATGACATAGTTTGCCCATCTCCACGATAGTCGGGTGACCCAACCATGCATTCTCCCATCCTTTCTCTTTATCCAATCCTGGTGGCTGTTGCTATGGCTGCTGCTTCCTCTCTTCCTCCTCCTCCTCCTCATCCTCCTCCTCTTCCTCCTCCTCTTCATCCTCTTCCTTTTTCTCCTCCTCCTTCTCTTCCCCCTCCTCCTCTTCCTCTCCTTCTTCCTCCTCTTTCTCTTCCTCCTCCTCTTCCTTCTCCTTCCTTTTTCTTCTTCTTTACTATAGTTTTCTATTTGTTCATTTGCTTGTTCTGGAGATTAAGGCCAGGGAGAGCCATGCTACCTGCAAGCTCTACCGCTCAGCCACACCCCAGCAGCTTCATATGGTTTGACCTGATCTATTCTGTAATGAGGCCATGTTACCTGGGGTCATTGTCACATCCCCTGCATCTTCCTTCTGCTATGCTCTTCTCATAACCTCTTCTCTTCCTTCTTCTCCCCCTCTTTCTTTCTCTCTTCTTCTTCCTTCCCACTCTCCAACTTTTGACGCCAAAGGAACCCTCACAACTCTTCCTAATAGGTAATAAACGTCTGCACAAGGTCTGTATCTTTGGTGCCTGCAGGTCCATCATACAATTAGCAAACATTTATTAGTATTCACTGTGCATGGGGTACAGATGCTCCCCCAGCCAGTGAACTAGAAGCTTGTAGTATACTTGTGAAAATACCAGAAATATGTGGACTTTTATAACTGGCCTCTTAAGCAAGTCCTTTGCATTTTTAGGTTACAGCATCTAACCCTATATAGTTTTTTGTCTTTCTCTTGGAGACAGACCACAGAGGAATGCAGCTTACTGCCTTTCTCCCTCTGACTCACACTTAGCCAACTTTCTTATACAATCCCAGACCACCTGCTAGAGTGGTGTTGCCCACAGTGGGCTGTCCCCGCTTGCATCAATTCCCAACTAAGAAAATGCCCCAATCTAATCTGAAAGGGCCAATTCCTCGGTTGAGGCTGCCTGGCCTACTCGTCCTGCTTGTAGGATGAAGGGGGAAATGGAAATCAAGAAAGGAAGTCATAATTCACAACTGCATGCACATATATTCTTCTGTTCCCTTTTCTACAGCGTGTTCACAACTTCACCTTGCCCTCCTGGGCCACGGAGGACGTCATGACTAAGTTGAAAGAGTTATCAGAATTATCTCTGCTATCTCTTTATGGAATTCACAAGCAGAAAGAGAAGTCTAGACTCCAAGGGGGTGAGTATTTTTTTTTTCAAACAAGAAAAGAATGTTCGCTCTGGAGTTGAACAGTCTGGGTCTGAGCTCTAGTTCCGTCACCCACCCAGTGATTGGCTTTACACAGATCACTTTATTGTCTTGAAGTTTTCATTCTGCAGAGTGGGTATGATAAGAACCATATGCACGAGACACTGATGACTAAAATGAATGTATGTTTAAGAGACTTAGAACAAATAGTGCGGGGTACCTAACACACTGTCCATCGACACTGCATTGACATTGCCCACTCTGGGTGTAATTTTTACATCTGGAAATTAAAGTTTGGGGCTAAAGACAAATGGTCTTTTCCATTTCTTCCAGGCAAAATAATTTAAGACTTATGTCTGGGTTCCAGGAGAGTGGATTGTGTCTGGTAGCTGATAGGGTGAAGTACACGTGTGAAGTTTGGCAAAAGCTGGATATGCTTTGCAAACAGTTGACAAATACCACAATTGACAAGTTTATATGACTTCTTCCGATGGCACTGAAAGCCATCGAGACATTGATCAGTGACCCCACTTCACAGTTGTAGTCTTTGACACCCTCCCATCATGAAGGCAAAGCCACTAAGAGGGATCCTGGGCCCTTAAATCAGGATAGAGGAGTAGAAGAAAGAAGCCAAGATAGGTGGATACAGAGGCCTGCAAGGATGCTGATGTAAGCAGGCCAAGATGCGAATTAGGGAGGGTCAGCTTCAGATGTGGTTAATGTAGTCATTAGCATGGGGTAAGCAAGAGACGGTCCAGCTGTGTTAACTGTTGACGCGGCAGAGACGATCTCTCAGGCTGACGTGTTCTAAATGTTTTGAGGATGGTAGTATAATTATATCAGGATTTTGGCTACTAGTAGATGAAATCACTCAAGTCATTGACTAGAAGAGGAGGTGACTGCAGCTAGAAAACTAGTGTTGTCTTTCAGCTGTCACCAAAAGAACAGTGTGGGAGGCATGAAATCAGGAAGGCCAGGAGCAAATTTGAATAAGACAAATAAAGTAGGTTAAAGTAGGGCTGATGGCATAAGACAATGGTCATCGAGGATCTAAGGGTGTTACTTAGCTGCTGTGGCAGAAGCCCCCATTGCATGACACAGAGGCAGACCTTTGTTCAGGTCTTTTCTCCACATTGACTTTCTCTCTCTGCACCAAACTCCTGCCTGCGAGGAAGGCAGTGTGTCACACCAGAAAGGAGTCTTCAATGGAACTTGGTGTACTAACAAGTTTAACGAGTAGGGTACAGACCGGGAGAAGAACCAGGAAAGAAGCTCCATTTCCGGTGCTTCACAGCAAAGGATGCAGAGGACCTCGCTGGCCACACAAGCAGAAGGCCTCAGTTCTGGTCCAGCAGACACCAATAGTATGTTTCAGTCTCAAGCCCCAACAGGAAGTGAAGGTGGACTCCTAGACTCCGTCCCCCAACTACATCAGTGATGAGTTCAGGAATGCAGTCTTCAGAGTGTAGGCTGAAGCATCAGTACACCCCCAGCAGTGGTTAGGAGACTCTTGGACCCTACCTAGGATCTGTAGAATGAAAAAACATTTCATTTTAATTAAATCCTAATGTGCTTTACATTGGACAGAAGTCTAACGCTGATTGCATGGATTTGTTTATATGAGCAGAGGTGGGGTTCATGCTAGCTTTATTCTTTCCTACTACATCTCCCCACTTTGCCTCCTAGAGGATCGAATAGGGGATGGGGGCACTTCCTCTCTGAAAGTATTAGTTCTCCATTTGAAGAGAGGATTGTACTAGATTCTGTACAGAATAGTCCTTCTCCAAGATGTCTTGGAGTATAAAGGCTGACATTGACATGAACACACTTGACCTATTTTCTGGGTCAAATTCATTGCCCTTAGGTAGCTAGAAAACTTGTTTCTTCCATGGGATTTCTGTTGTTGTTGTTGTTGTTGTTGTTGTTGTTTTGAGATAGGATCTCCTCTCCGGATAGCCTTAAAGTCTCTACGTAGATAGACCAGGCTGTTCTTGAACTCACCGAGATATCTCTGCCTCCCAAGCGCTGGAATTAAAGGTATATACCACCATGTCCAGCTTCCTGCATGGGTTTTTACAAAACATTCTCTCAGCCTGTTGTTATGATCCTGTTAGGTGAGAGAGAGACACTTGTCAACTGTATGATGATTGAAAGGTAAAGTACCTGGACACAACCCTATGTAGAAAGCATACATTGCCTCCTGACACAGCAATATCAGAACACCTGGGTGTCATCTCACCTTTGCTGAAATTTTTGTTTTGTACTTGGTTTTGTGGATGGCAGTGTTCAGTAAGATGTGCCCTTACGTACCTCCTGTCTTAGTTAGGGTTTTCCTATGTGAACAGACACCATGACCAAGGCAACTCTTACAAGGACAATATTTAATTGGGGCTGGTTTACAGCTTTAGAGGTTCAGTCCATTATCATCAACATAGAAGCATAGGAACAGCATCCAGGCAGGCATGGTGCAGAAGGAGCCAAGAGTTCTACATCTTCATCTGAAGGCTGCTAGCAGAATACTGACTTCCAGGCAGCAAGATGAGGGTCTTAAGCCCACACCCACAGTGACACACCTACTCCAACAGGGCCACACCTCCAAATAGTGCCACTCCCCAGGTGAAGCATATACAAACCATCACACCTCTCAAACCCCCAAGTGTAGTTCAGGAACATTTATCTATTCTTGCCATAGACTAGGGACTGCCAAATAACTGCCTGAGAGCTGAATTCAGCCCTGTGCCTGGTTTTGTAAATAAGTTCTCATTACATTGCATTTATCCAGCTTTTGTGAACGCTATCTACACTATTACTCTCTCCCTGCGTTTACCCTACTACTCCTTCCTGGTGCTTTCCTCTTCTACTCCTACTTGGCAAGATCTGGCTTTCTGTTCCAAGATTGTTTTAGACCTTTGTATAGTTTTAGTCTCTCTATAAGAGCCGTGCCAGGGTGAATCCACACAGATAGTTGGGCCATTAGCCTCTCCCCACTGCACCACACCCATTCCTTCCTGAAAACCTGCCCTGCCGTGCCACCAGTCACCTGACCTTTATGGCATCCTTGTACAAACTGAACATCATCACCCTTTCTGGTGGGGAAAGATAGAACCTGGCACTTCTGCCTAGCCCTTTGGAGAGACGGAAGTCAGTGTTCCTCCGAATGGAGACGACACATTGGAGTCAGAAGTCACAAAGGGATTGATGGACAATGTTCCAGCAATGGCTACAAAGGGGGTTCTGATAAGGTTTTATTGAAACAGCCACACTCATATTCTGTTTTGCCTATAGCTATGTCCCTGGTACCACTATAAAACTGACCACAGCCCACTCCTGAGCCAGAGCACACACACACCAACAGGGCTTCAAGGATTCAACTCTCTTGAGACTCAACACAGAAGGTTGGGAACGAGGGAGGTGTCTCCGAGGCAGTATGTCCTCAGAATAAACTCTGGCATTGCTGGGTGTCTACCCTCTGCCACTTTCCCCAGCTTTGACTGTCTACAAACTGCAAACAGCAATTGTTTGTCTACTTTGCTCAATACCTCAAGAGAAGAGTCCAAATTTGGATGTAAGGGAAATGAAGATCAACTCTGCAAATGACATACAGAAGTGTTACGTGGAAACTAATGATGCTGGCTGGTCCCATTTAGTCCCTCCCTCCCCCCTCTCTCCCTCTCTCTGTCTCTCTCTGTCTTTCATACACACACACACACACACACACACACACACACACACACACACCCTGGCTAAGCTTTAAAAAAAATGGTTCACAGGAGAAAGTTCATGGTCTGTATATATAGGGAGAGTTGCTTCTTCCAGGGCCTCCCACAGGTCTGACTACCAGCTAGTAGAAGCCAGAGGTGAAGGTTCAAGTACCTGCCATGCCATCATCTCATGCTGACTTTGAAAAAGACCATCAGCTAACAATGAACTGTCTTTATAATCTGAAAAGCGTGGAAATTTTCAAGAGTATCAGCCTCCTAACTTGGGCTTTAATGAAAGCTAGGATAAGAGAGGGCTCGGGGGCCCACTCAGATCTCCTCTCCAAGCTGTGTAAGGCATGGGTGCCTCTAAGTTTCAGTTTTCACAAGACCTAAATCACACTGCTTGGCATGCGGCAGATTATGAGCCAAGTCTTTGCCTAGTCTGTTAACTCAAAACAGATAGAACTGTTGACTGTGCTTAGACAAGAAGCCCACAGACCACTGTAGAAGCCTAGGCTTGACTCAGCTCTGTTGTCGATCTTGTCTCCTTTAAGGCGTCCTGGTCAATGAAATCCTCAAGAACATGAAGCTTGCAACTCAACCACAGAAGTTCAAAAAGCTGGTCATGTATTCTGCAGTAAGTATTTCTGTGGGCATTTAGCATAGACATACATGTTCAAGTGTAGGACATCATCATCTTGGTGTCCTCATCACAAAGCATCTAGAATTAAATACATCATTCTGCCCTTGAGGAATTTACATTGTAATACGAATACCGACAGCAAGACAGTTATACACACCAGACAACAGCAACATGAAATCCACTAGAAGCAAGTGCTTTTGCATTTCCAAAGAGGCAGCCAGCCATGCTTCTGCTACAGGGCATGGGAAAGAGATGCCTCAGGCATCCTGAATTAGACAGACCTGAAACATTAAAAGAAAAGGGATAGAAAGCACTTCCCCTTTGGTACATAGGGCTTGGGAAAGAACTGCCAGAACAGCGAACAGCTAGGAACGCTTTTTTGTGGAGACTCTGGTATCGAATTAAAAAAATAACAACTAACTGGTCTACCTGATATAGAATCTTGTAGCTACATGCAACTGTTTAAACCTAAATCGATTATAATTACATAGAACAAAGCATCAGGCTGAATGTGGTAATTCCTGCTTGTAATCCCAGCATTTAACTGGAAGGCTGAGACAGGAAGATTGCTGAGTCCAAGGCAAGTCTGGACCACACAGGACAGTGTTTCTTAACCTGTGGGTTGAGACCCCTTTGGGGATGAATGACCTTTATACAGGGGTCGTATATCAGACATCCTGCATATCAGATATTTACATTACAATTCATAACAGTAGCAAAATTATAGTTATGAAATAGTAATGAAATAAGTTTGTTATTGTGGGGTCAAAGCAACACGAGGAACTGTATTAAAGGGTTGTACCATTAGAAAAAGTTGAGAATCACTGACATAGAGAGTTCCAAGCCAGTCTGGGCTGTATACTGAAACCCTGTTTAAAACAGAAAGATGGGGCAGGGGGTAGAGGGAGGGAGGGAAGGAAGAGGAAAAAAGAAAAGGAACAAGAAAGCTTAAGGACCTCAGTTGCACTGTTCACTGGGGAAGACTGGTCTGGGGAGGTAAAATGGGGGCAGCACTGTGAGAGCGCATCCTCCTGTAGGTGACTGGAAGCTGAGGACAGGATATGGTATGAAGATAGTGCACACTGAGGGCTAAGTCAGGGTGTGGCACAAAACTAGGGTAGTAACAGGAAGGAAAGCGTTAGCTGGGTTATGCAGAAAGCTATGGTTTGGCCTGAGAAAAGGAAAGGTACCTGAAGACATGGGGACATTATTACCATCAGGAACTCTAAATGGAAATGACCAGAGAAGTAGCCCACACAGGGAGATAAGGGAAGAGCTCTGAGGGAGAGGTGAGCCTGAGACTAGACAATGCTGCCAGCTGAGTAAAGTTTCAAAATGTGCTTCCAGTCCTAACTCGTTTAGATTCTACAAAGTCTCAGCCATGGGTCCTCTTTTCTCACTAGATTGGTACTAACTCCTGAATATGTGTGCACTGCTGTACATCTTAGATACCCAGATGTATGCAATAAGTGTGTGTGTGTGTGTGTGTGTGTGTGTGTGTGTGTGTGTGTGTGTGCTTCCCCAATACTGGGATTGAACCCAGGGATTTGTGCACTATACCAACTGAGGTATAGTAGCCTTGGCCCTGGACAGTTCAAATATTCCCCTATTTTATAGAAATGGAAGGTACAGATTGCCCAAGATTACATAGTAAATAACCATTGCCTTAATTACTTACTTTTTAAGTCTTGAACTCTCCACTTCCCCACATCTTTAACCTCCCTACACATCCTTGGTCTCCTGTACTCTTCTTCAACTTTAAAATCAACGATGCTGCAAATACGTGGGAAATGTAACTTACCATGTGTCCAGGACTTTTTTAATGTGTTGAAAATCAATATACCATGCAGAAGCAGGGAGACCCTCCACAGGCATGAAACTGAAAATAAGAAGATTCTCTTCACAATTATTCTACTTATGAAACTAAGCAAGGTGCCTAATTTCTCTAGATATCAATTTTTTCATATTTTAAACAAAAACAATAGATGAGTAAATCCTACTGCCCAGACATGCAAGATAAGCTCACTCTTTCCCCTTTTCCATATTGTCATTGAGAGTATGGAGGACTCGAGAATTGGCACTGTATCCTACACAGGTTGAAGCCTGCCACGTGTAAGATCTGAATCAGGAAGCAAACAGTAAAATTACTTGTTTCCTATCTCTGTAGCACGACACTACTGTGAGTGGCCTGCAGGTGGCGCTAGACGTTTATAATGGACTTCTACCTCCCTACGCTTCTTGCCACATAATGGAATTGTACCATGATAATGGGTAAGTGCCTGCTTTGCTCTTATCAGTTTGGGTCTGTTTGTTTGTGTTTGAGACAGGATCCTACTATGTATCCTTGGCTACACTGTCTGGAACTCATAGAGATTTTTTTAAATATATTTTTTTATTAATCCTTGGAGAATTTTATAAATGTACTCAATGTACTTTGAATGTGTTCACCTCCATCTTCCCGTGAACTCCTCCTGGATTCACAACACACACACACACACATACACACACACACACACACACACACACACACACTTTCCCAACTTCATCCTCTATATGTTACCTACCCAGCTAAGTTCAATGATGGCCATATAATCATGGGTGTGGGACTAGCTCCTGGAGAATGTCAACCTACCAGGACCACACCTCCAAAGCAAACTAACTATTCCTCTTCTATATCCCAACCCATCAACCCTCTATAGCACTCAGCTAGGTGTTTCATTCTTGACTTGTTTGTTTAGACAGCGTTTCACAACATAGCTAGAGTTGGTCTTGAACTCAGTTTGCAGCACAAGCTGGCGCTGATCCTCCCTCCCCGGCCTTCAGAGTGCTAGAGGTACAGGCATGTGCTACTATGCCAGCCTGCAATGATTGGGTCTTGCTGACTTAAGGCCAGTCTCTACTTGGTTTGGCTTTATATTCAAAGGGAAGGGATAGTGATAACAATACTTTTGGCTCCTTCAATTCCGTGAGCCTTTTGGGAAATAATGTATCCACAGAAGATAGATTGAGAAGAACATCCAAAGAGAAGGAAATTAATTTTTTTAAATGAAGGTAATATAACAAGTAGGCAGACATTACATTTTTTTTCCCTTGTGGGGAAAAACTGTCTAGTTTAAGACACCAAGAGGGAAAGGAAGATGCCTGATGAGTATGTAAAATATCTTCAATTAAACAGTGCAAACCTGTGACTCATATCCACCAGCTGACAGTCTTAAAGCAGTATTAACCCACTGGCGGCCTGGTATGACCCTCCACCAATGACTAGCTTGGCCTCTGAAAGAAGAAAGAGCAAAGACAAGTCAGGTTAGAGATTTCAAATGTCCTAGTTTACTGGGACTGAGGGACTTGAGCCATTTTGAGCATTCTATGAATGCCTTGAAAGACATACAACAGTCACAGCTGCTACACCAGCTCCTTGGGTTCAGTGCCAGCAAAGACAGTTTCCCATAGTTTCTATCAGACACTTTGCTAACACAAGATTTGGCTAGAAGTGAACTTACTACCATCCTAACCTAGGCCAAAGGCAGAGCACCTCCCCTGGCAACATAGCAAAGTGACCACCGAAACCCATGCTAGCAAGGCAAAGCCAAGTGGTGAAACGCAAGCTCTCATTTTTACATGAGGTGTGTGCTCTGATTGGCCCAAATCCATGCCTTCATTTGCATATGAGATGCACTGTGATTGGTCCACATACCTCTTCTCTTAATATATGTGTTAGGCTGTTCAGGGTCTCTTAGCAGGGAGACTCTTTCCTGTAAGGAAATGTTAAAATACCACCCAGACTTCATCCTTAGCCAATTTCTTAACTGTTTACAAAGAAAGTGGGTCCATTGTGGTCAGGAGAAGATAGACACTCTCTTTCCTAAAACTCTGACTGAGCGCTAAGCATGAAAAAGTAGAACTAAAATGTCAACTTAGCTACTCTTGCTCTCAGACAATTCAAGTCAATGGAGAGAAGACCCCACAGTGGAAACTAGCAAATAGATCAGTAAGAGTTTGGAAATGAATGTTCTCTCATTAACACGAGAGTTTGAAGGCCACTCTGGGCATGTAGTTGAGAAATCTAGCTAAATCCTAGCATCGGCTCTAGGAATAGGCTGTCTCTTTAGATCTAAGACAAGAAGCATTATCAACTTTCCTCGGCCCTCCGTCCTCTCTGGTGTCTGCACCAATAGTCCTGAGTTTACTGAGGTGCGAAGTCCGGGCCTGGCTTATTGGGGTGTGCAGTTCTAAACTTGATTTATTCAGTATGTGGTCCTAAACTTGCTTTACTGGGGTGTGCAGTCCTGAGCTTGCTTATTAGAGTGTGAAGTCATAAATGTTACTGGGGGACCATAGTATGTTCTCACTGGATCACTTTCTCGAATGGCCTCAATCAAGCCCCTGTTATTAACTTTTCTACCAAAAAACCCAAACACACACAAACTTTCTCAAAGAGTCACACACATACACACAAGTTAACCTGGTTGTTATGGTAGAATAATTTTCTCTGTACTCCAAGGAGGAATCAAAGGTTAAAGTTGATTGCCTGCTTTAAGTTAGAACAAGGGGGAGCCATCCAAGTTAACATAGGCTTTAGTTGTTTATTACCTGATCCTGACTCCAAAGTCATCCTTTCAGACTTTCTGCTGAAAGAAGGCAAGATAGTAACACAGGCTGTTTCCAGTCCCTAGCGGTTAACTTTCCCTTCTGCATCAGTGAAGATCAGCCCCTTAGAGGCTTCGCACAGTGGGAATTAAGCTCTGTGTATCTAAGCCTCCAGCGCGGGGTGTAGCTGGTCACTAGGTCAAGGCTGGTATTTCTCGGTGTGATAGCAGGTGAGGATGATTGGCAATCATCATCACCACCACCACCACCACCATCATCATCATCACTGGGCTTTTGACCTACAGCTTGGAGAACTGCCCACCTTCAGGCAGCTTATACAAAGGAGTTAGGGAGTGGAAAAGGTGATTGTATCAAGTACCCCAGACCCAAAGAAACATGTCGTTTCGTTCATACCTTACTGGTTAAAATGACACACTCGATCCCATCAAGCTTCATGGGAGTCTTCAAAATGCAGTCACTTCTGGGCCCTAGTTCTAGTCTTTGGAAAGCTAATTATGATTTTGATGGACTATTTATTGGTCATCAGGCCACTGGGGGGAGGGGCTGCTGTTACTGAAAATGTCACTCCAAGATGTAAGTACCAATTCGTGCCATATTGGGGAGTTGTTTTTTTTATGTATCTTAAGGGATGGAGAAATGGCTTAATGAACACAGTGCTTGCTAGGCAGATATGAGGACTTGAGTCCAGATCCCTGCCCCTGTATTAAAACTGTGTATGTGTGCATCTTACAGCCCCAATCCTGAGTGTCAGACATAGGCAGATCCTGGCAATAAACGGCCAGACACTATAGCCAAAACAGCAAGCTCCACATCTACCACTGAGAGACCCTGTCTCCAAATTAAGGATAAAGCAAGGGAGGAAGATGCCTGACGTTAGCCTCTGATCTCCACCCATGAACACATAGGTGTGCGTGCACACACACATGCCATATCACACGCCTATACACACAAACAAAAACACATCTCATGAGTGAACATTTGCAGTACTGTGTTTATTCTTTAAAGTGCTACTTTAAAGGCTTGCATATGACGACAGCTACAAGTTGAAACTTGCAGTCATCGTGATGAGACAGATCATTAAATCCTACTCGAGTTTCTCTCCTGACTCTTTCACTGTTACTTCCACAGTCAGTTTGGTGCAGGGCCATTCAACCTTCCAGCTGTTTGGTTTTAGAAGTAAGATTTGGGGAGAGCCCTACTTAGAACAACTCAGGATTCGAATCCATATCCAGTTTCTCTCCGAGAGAACTTGATCTGACATCTTGGCCTACCCCCAGTTGTCTATGTTGTTCACTTCTGTGTTTATGGCTGAGGCGGAGGACATATTTAGAATACTAAAACAATCCCTGAGAGGAGAGAAATAAGAGAGGAATGAATGAAAATCACTGAAGGGACAGAATATGAAAGTGAGTCCCAACATCTCGGCAGACTCCCACATTCCCCCTTCTTTGGAAATGAGTAACACTCTTTACTCATTTCTATGGTTTGTCATTAGCAGAAAACTGGAAAGCAAAAATTTCTCTCATGTACAAAGATAAACATTCTCCTTACCCAGAGATCAAATGGAAACAGAGATGAAGAAAGCCCCTCCCCTATTCCCTGAGCTGACTGCTGTCCTCTGGAGCAGTGATTCTCAACCTTCCTAATGCTGAGACATTTTCATACCGTTCCTCATGCTGTGGTGACCCTTAACCATCAAATCATGTTCGTTGCTACTTTGTAGCTATAATGTTGCTACTGTTTAAATAGTAATGTAAACATCTGTGTTTTCCAATGTTCCTAGACAACTCCTAACCACAAAGGGAAGTTCAACCACAAAGGAGTCGCAAGCCACGAGTTGAGAATAGCTGTCCTAGATGAAGCCTCCAGCTTGTCACTTAGGACCTTATACGAGGCCAGTTTAATACATGAGAGCTAAGAAATTAGAACAGTTCATTCCCTCAATACAAAAGTAAAGAAAGCTACACCGAGGAATAAGTCCAGATTCAACAGGAACTAGGGGGTATTCATAACAAACAAACAAACAAACAAACAAACAAAGCCTGTCTTGAGAGAGGTCTCTGCAGTTCGGAGCACATACTGCTCTTACAGAAGACTTGGAGTTTGGTTCTCAGCACCACATCGGGAAGCCCAGAAAGAACTGCCTGTAATTACAGCTCCAGGAGATCTGAGCCCTCTTCGTTTCTCCATGGATACCCACACACACGGTATACACTCACAAGCATACACACATATAAAATAAAATAAGTCTAAAAAAAAAAAAGAGAAAGAAACAACCAGCAGATCCTCATTCTTATTCAAAGTCACACCCACCTCTACTAATTAGCATCTTCTCTGATGAAGGATACTGGTCCTCATCCTCTGTGCCCTGTTTATCTAACAAGTCAGCCCTCCCAATTCCACTCCCCAAGCCTATTGCACCTGTCTTAATCTCTACATCCCCTGCACCCCTCCATCCCCACACAAACTGGCTGGAATCCCTTCTTTCTCACGAGCTCTTTTGCTGGTCCTTAGGAATATGTTACAGCTGGGTGGAAAGAAATTTTACAGAACAACTTAGCATTGCAGAACTAACAGCTCTGTCCTCTGCCTGTCGCACCAGGGGGCACTTTGTGGAGATGTATTATCGGAATGAGACCCAGAACGAGCCCTACCCACTCACGCTGCCGGGCTGCACCCACAGCTGCCCTCTGGAGAAGTTTGCAGAGCTACTGGACCCTGTGATCCCCCAGGACTGGGCCACAGAGTGTATGGGCACAAGCAGTCACCAAGGTACTGAGAACACTTGGGGTTAATGAGCTTGCAGCGCTCTGCAGGAAGTGCAAGGTGCCTTCTCAAGCAGCTGGGGTTTCCAGAAAGTTCTTTAGCTTTTGTCCCCAGCTTGAAAGGAAATAGGTTTGGATCAATAACTGTTTCATTTAGGAACCTCTCGCTGTAAGCCACGGCTCTCTGTCGAACCTTACTCCTACCTGCCATAATCCCTAATTTGGTTGGTGTTTCTTTCACTGTTAGTGTAAAAACAAAAACAAAAACCAGTTGCCAGTGTAATCAGGAATAAGAGTTAGGTCAAAGTTGTGGGGCTGTCGTGGGATCCATGAATTGTACAAAGAACCCCCATTGTTGAAGGACTCAAAGTTTTTGCTTGAGCAGGATGGAATTATAACCTCACCGGAAATGTCTGATGTAAAACAGGTTTCAAACGAAGCCTACCAGTTAGCGTACCAGCATGAAAAGGAAGACACTTATCCCAGGCTAATGTGCAAAGGACTGATTACCCCGACAACAGTGCTCACCTGTTCTTCTCTCACAAGGCAAAAAGATGAGACAGGAGAACACCTGAAGGAGCTTTCCATACCCAGCCTAGAACGATCAGATTTTACATGTATGTTAAAACACGCTGGGTAGCAAAAACTGAAAAATAAAAGCCTCTCTGTGTCCCTTCATGTTCCTTTCAAAGAAACTAAAACTCAAGCTTTTCCGGAAAGCTCCATATATGGCATCCATACAGCAGCTCCTGGAAGGCACTTTGTAGTCAATAAATAACCTGACAAGAACAAGATATCCAGACACGGCACCTCAGAGGTCAGAGTGCTCCACCGAGGCTCTCCCAGAACTCCAGAGCCTGAGATGCAGAATCTAAAGCTGATTCACAAGAGGCGATATGAGGGTTGACAAGCTTCTGTGTGTTACTTCTCCCCATGTAAAGAACTGTCTTCCAGCAGTGAGGCAAGTGAGAAGCCGTGAATAAAAGCATCATGATTAGGAAGTTCAAAAGAAGATACTTTAATAACGAACTTTGAAAAGCTTATGTTTATTTCATTAGAATAAAATTCCTGCGATCAGACATGAGGGCTCTCTTTTTACCTGGAGGGTGGCAGGTGTTTTTACAGAAGTGACTGTTAATATAATATAAAATGACTCAGCTGGGTTTTTAAGTTAATTTTTTACATTAAAATATAGTTTGAATTTCTTCTGACAAAGAGTTAAGCAGTGGCTAGCTCTACCTCATCTACTCAAGATAGAATCTGACGAGAAAGTATCCTTAGGACGTTTACAATGTGTTAAAGAAGTGATGTGTCTTACTCGGAACAAGAACATGTTTTGCAACTCTGTGGGTTATGGTGTGAACAAGAATTATAGGATATAAGAATCATAAGATAAAGTATCAGTTCTACAAAGCAAGAATTCTATCTGTTGTGTCCTCAATACCTCAGAGAGCCAGTATAGGACATTGTTTTATGCTCAATAAATATTTTCTCACTGGTGTATAATTAGTCATCTTTCCTCCCGAGCTCCCTCTTACCTTGATTAGACACAATACCCAGCAGCCTGGGAGTCCTGTTTGGCCCACTCTGTACTTTATCCCCTAGCCAGTGTATCTCATCTTGTTAAACCTATCTGCAGCGTGTTTGTAGAATTTCCCCCTCCACACAGCAGCCTTGGCAATTCAATACCCAAGGGAAGAGAAATAGGACAATGATCAGAGCATATCAACCAGAAGGAAAAGCAGCGGCCACCATGCTTCAGTGTCCTGTGCAGATCTAAGGGTGAAACATGTGTCTCTTCCTGACACTGACTTCCACAACTTCTCTTTAGTTGCTTGACATTAGTCGCAGCTGCTCCTCACAGACATCAGCAAGTGACACAAACCAGAGGGCTTGCTTCCGATTCAAGTTGCCAACACCCTGCTGGTTCGGGTTTGTTAGGAGTCTGTGGGACAAGATGGCCTCTGATAAAATAAACTCTATATATGAACTTCCTGATAAGAAAGGACTAGACTCTACCACTGTTCAAGAAAGTCTCAGCAGATGATAGAGGCAGTAGGTAGAAATTAAGACATTCTGGATATGGGAAGTGACCACTTGGTTGGATGACTTAGCATAGGTACTATATGACAGAGGCTAAGCATGGAAGGCAGTAAGGGTGGGTGCCATTTTAATGAGGCAGCAAATTTGGTACATGATTTAGCAAATAAAAGGTAGAAGAGTTTAAAATCAATTTGACAAATAGCTGAATTGTGATCTTGGAGTGGAGGGATCGGAGGTCCGGCAGTGGAATATAGAACCCATGTTCTGAGAAAGCCAATAGCTAAAGAGAGACAAAAATAATATCCTACATGTATGAGGTGCTGGCAACTCTGCAATTGATGTTTGCAGACTGGATAAGTGTTCGTCCCTCCAGATTCAACCAGACTTCCTCAATGGAACTCTACGTTAGTTGGTCGGTAATAGGGGACAGACGCTATGAATGAGTCTCAAATGTGACTGCATTGCAAAAACCCAGTCATTGGCCATACTTGTCATGACCCTTTGTCATTTAGCATCTGTTTTGCACAGTCATAGTTAAGAGCTCCTGCTCCATTGTATCCCACCCCCCAGCATCGTTCTTCCCTCAAAGACAAGACCAACTGATTAAAACTTCTTTTTCTCACCCTGTTGCCATTGTCTTCAGTTTCCTAGGACATGTCCATCAATAAAGGTCTTGGCACTTGCAGAATTACTTGGTATACAGTAATTCAACCCCACACCTATTTCTGCCCTCAGTGGAGGCAACTGTAGCATTGGCAATGATGATCTAGCCTGTTCCCTGCCAACCAAGTCTACACTCAAGACAGACAAGACAAGCAGGGAGATAGTTGAGAAACAGGACCTAGGGATACAGGAGCTCCATGATGAAGAACACACAGGCAACACTGAAGACAAACCACAGAAACAATTAGCTAAGTCTAAGGGGTACAAGAGGTTTCTCCAATGGAGCAAGGTTTAAACAAATGCCTGAGGGAGAGAAGGAACCAGCCAGGTGAATGGAGCTGAGCAGGAAGGATAGTGCCCTAAAGAAAGGGGAGAGAGAAAGTACAGAGGTTGGAAAGCTCAAGATAGCCTGGGGCATTTTAGGAAGAGGTAGGTGAGGAGTGCTTCCTAGATCAAGCTATGCTGTTCTGGTTACTGAAAAGTTTGGGCACAGAACTAATGCTGCCATTGGCTTCTGGTTTTAGGAATATCCTGGCTACAGAGAGAGACTAGACCGGGTAGGAAGGAGGCTGAAGTCATGGAGAATAAGAGGCTACTATAGCAACTGAGGCCTAGAATGAGAGAAAGAGTGGGGCTAGGGTGTAGTTCAGGTGGGAGGGTGCTGATGCAGCATGCAGGAATACCTCGGTTTGATTCCCAGCACTGGAAAAATACTAGGTATGATGGTCCATGTCTGTAAGCCCAGCACTTGAGAAATGGAGGTGGGAATTCAAGGCCATCCTTGGCTGTATATCCAGCTAGAATGATGTGTCTGACACGTTCCCTTATGCGCTTTTGTGGCTTCCCATGTGATGAGGTCTCTTTGCAGCCCTTGCTTGCTCCAGACCTCTTTGCAATAAGAAACACTGATTGCCATCATTCCTCAGCTTCTAGAACATAACACTGCCAAATTTCTAAAGTTGTCTAAGACTGGTGTGGTGGTGCACACCTGAAATCTCAGCACTTGGAGGCAGCATGATCTTGAATTCAAGGGAGGAAATGCACCTCATTGGCAGAGTGCTTGGCTAGCATGTGTAAGGCCCTGAGTTCAAGACTCAGTACTTAAAGATGGAATGATAAGGGACAAAGTTGGGTGTCTTTCCTGAGGGTTTTTGTCTGCCTGCCTGCCTGCCTGCCTGCCTGCCTGTCTGTCTGTCTGTCTGTCTGGTTTGGTGCATTGGGTTTAGTTTGGTGTTTGTTTGTCCTCTTGAGCCCCTCGTCTAGCTTCTTTTAGATAGATCCCTTACACCAGCCCTTTCAATAATCACACTTCAAGCTCCTGTAGCTGCTCTCCTCATCCCATGCTTACCCACAGCCTCCATCTTCCACATCTACAATCCTTACTGCCACGCCTAAGTGAAGAATCATAGACCTGTTATTTGCAGCTACCTCTCGGTCACATCCATCCACAGAAGAGTCCATCATCTTGACCCACTTTCAAAATCAAGGTCATTTTCTCCTAGCATTTGGACAGATCCTTTTTTCATGGTGTCCATCTCCAGTCACAGTGCAAACCCAGGAGATTATCTCACCCACATCTTCCCCTTGACCAGGGTGTTTCATCTGTCACCAACACTTTTCAACTCAGCCACAAGAATGATCAGCATTCCAGTTCCCACCTCTGTGTCTCCACCACATCCACAACTCCAGTTCGGAGCCTCGGGTATCTTGCCTGTGATTTCAATAGGAAACCTGCCAATATCTCCCATCATGACATCCCTAGTTAATTTTCTTCAACATAGACTAGAGCATCTGGCTTCCAGGCATCCCAACTGCTCATCATTTTTGTGTGCTTCAGAGCAAGACTAAACCAGAAACATAAAAACTGGGCCCCAGTATGTGCATCAAGTCTTAAGCCCAACACTGACTCCTGTGTGCCACCCATACATAACCACTCATTGTGTCCCAAACATACCCTGGGTGACAATTTCTATCTCATGTGAAATCCTGTTCCTCTCACAGTCCATTTCAAGTCTCATAAGCTTTCCAATTTTTCCCCTTTTTACAAATTCAATATACTCTGCTGATTGCACTTTTCTTTGTTTGGATGGCATTGGTGACACCTCCACTTTAATGTGTCACAATATCACAGACGTGTCTATCTGGTTCTCCTGTTACATATTGGGTTTCTCAGGAGCAGAGCTTATGGGGTCTCAGCACCTCCCAAGGCTTGCCTAACACAGGACATGTGCTCACTGCATGAAAGTCTAGGGATGTTTATTTCATGGGACTGCTATGATAGCATAGGCAAAAATTAATGGCTAATTAAAAAATTAAATTTCTAAATTCAAAAAATTAACCATGAAAACTAACTTACCTTTTTCAGGGACTCACTATAATAGCTAGGCTGGACAGGAACTTAAAACCTTCTAAATTAGCATTGCAAATAATAGGACTACAAGCTTGTGTCATCATTCCCAGACCTATGAAAATAGAGTCTTTTAAGACATCTGAGGGGTGTGTGAATGTGTGTGTGTGTGAGTGTGTGTGTATGAGTGTGAGTGTGTGTGTGAGTGTGTGTCAGAGTGTGTGTGAGTGTGTATGTGAGTGTGTGTGAGAGTGTATGTGAGTGTGTGTGAGTGTGTGTGAGTGTGTGTGTGAGTGTGTGTGTGAGTATGTGTGAGAGTGTGTGTGTGAGTGTATGTGAGTGTGTGTGAGTGTGTGTGTGAGTGAGTGTGTGTGAGTGTGTGTGTGTGTGCGTGTGTCGGTGAGGTGTAAATCATTAGTATCTGTCTGTCTTCCTTATTTCTGTTTAGTTGCTTCTTTCTGTTCTTCAAATCTTTTTGATTCTCTCCAACTTTATCCTAGCTCCAAGGACAGTTCTAATAAACTGTTAGGATTTAACTTTCCTAAAATTAGATTTTTCATGGCATTAAAAAAGCATCCTGGGCCAGGCCGTGGTGGCACACCCCTTTAATCCCAGCACTTGGGAGGCAGAGGCAGGTGGATTTCTGAGTCCGAGGCTAGCCTGGTCTACAGAGTGAGTTCCAGGACAGCCAGGGCTATACAGAGAAACCCTGTCTCAAAAAACCAAACAAACAAACAAACAAAAAGAAAAAGCATCCTGATCATGGGGAAAACACTAAACTAAAAGTTGAGAGTTTATGAGTTCTAAGTTATTATTTTTGGTGGTTTTGCAGGGGGAGGGGAGGTTGTTTTGTGTTTGAGACATGGTTTCGTGTACCTCAGAGTAGCCTCAAATTCCCTATGTATCTGAGGAATGTCCTTGAACTTCTAACCCTCCTGGCCCTACCTCATGATGTATGAGATTATGGGTACATCTCCACCCCTACCCAATTTATGCAGTATCGGGACTCAGACCCAGGCCTTTGCTCATGGTAGGCAAGTACTCTATCAGTCGGGCCACACCCTCATTTTAGTCTCTCATTTAAGTATTAATATATTAACACTTATGTCCCAGGTACTGATCTATGATCCATAGATATCAATAGATACCGTTCTTGTATCCTGAAATGTATAGTCAATTAGAAGAAATGAGAGACAAATGATACATAATAAATGTAGTAAGTATTTTTGAAAGATTCAGATTACAAGTTCTTGTTGTTGGAAGGGAGTGGAGGATGGTGTATGAACTTTGAAATGGGAAGACTTCATTGAAAAGAGCAGACTTGTGCAAAGACAGGAAAGGAGTACCCATCTGGGGGTCTGTAAGATGAGCATTCCAGCAATGCTAAAAGCTAAAGCAATAGACCAAGCAGGGATGCTAAGGGATATTTGAAGAGAAGCTGGAAGGGCAGTGTGGCTGGATGAGTCACCATCAGGACCTCAGCTTCTGCTGTGATGGACATGAGTATCCGTGCACAGCACACTTTACCTGAAGGAGCCAAATGACAGAATTTGACTTGTAAACATTTGGCTGCTGTGTTTAAAACAGATTGTGAAGCAAGAACAGAAGCTGAGGATAGGTAAAGAGTCCATTGCAGTGGTTCTGGCAGATAGGGACAGCTCAAAGCAGATGGTGGCAGAGATGGAGAAAGCCGTTGGTTTCTGGATTTTTTTTTTCCCCAGTGGAACTGTCAGGCTTTCCTGACAGGTCAGGTGTAGATTATTTGGACAATAAAGGAATCACAGAAGACTCATTTTACCCAGAGCCAACAGAAGGAAGTTACCATCATCCAAGGGGAAGGGTGGCTATGAGAAAAAAAGATCTGGGTGGAGGAGGCTTGGATATTCTCATTTGAAATTAAGATTGAATACCTATTGGATGTCCAGAGCCCATGTGCCAGGATCCCAGCAGATGCTTGACGTAGCAGAGACTATTCAACCTGTACGTACAACGCTTTTCCCTGTACATATATACCTATGTTAAAGTTTAATTTATAGATTAGGCATGGTTAGAGATGAACGAGAACAACTGATTAGAAAATACAACAAGATTGAAGATGTAGCTCGACTGCTAGAACACTTAGCTGCCTGGCACACTCGAGGCTGGAGATTCCATCCCCAGGACTTCACAAAACCCAGTGTGATGATGCTCTTCTATAAGCTCAGTACTTGGAAGATGGAGGCAGGAGGATCAAAAAGTGTAAAGTCTTCCTTGGCTGCTACATAGCAAGTTCCTACCCACCTGGGCCACATGAGAGATGGTTTCAGAAACAAAGCAAAAATAGAACAATTATTTAAATGAATTAGAAACTAATGAATCCAATGAAGGGTATATAAATGATCTCTCTCTCTCTCTCTCTCTCTCTCTCTCTCTCTCTCTCTCTCTCTCTCTCTCTCTCTCATATATATTTCATCCTTCACTCAAGGAAAATATACCACAGTTTCTCTTCATGGATCCAACTTCTGGCATTTCTACTCTTGTTTCTTTAACCATTATTGAGGAAAATAAGGGTTACTTGAACACAGGCACTGAAATACATAACAACTGCCTGGCAAGCACGGTGCTATGGTGTGATTGGTGGGCAGGACATGCGGCTTAGGATCGACAAAGGACGACTTGCTTCATATCACGGGCGGGATGGGATGGGACAGTATGAGACACCATCATGCTACTCAGAAAGGTGTAGTATTTAAAATTTATGAGTCCTTTATTCCTGGAATTTTCCACTAATATATTCATACAATGGTTACCTACCACAGGTAACTGACAGAAAGGGAATCCATAGGTAAGGGAGACTACTGCATACCAAGTACACACTAGATACGAGTCAAGCTGAAGTAAAAAAATCATAGCTGGAGGTGAGGGTAGATTCAGAAGTCATATGCATTCAGATGGATTTAAATCATGAGACTGATAAGGTCCTGTGTTTCTAGGACAATAAAATGGTTTGCTGAGCCTTAACCAAATGATCTCTGCTTCTTCCTTTCCTGCCTCTGGGATAAGGTTAGGCTAAATCAGGGATTTTCATCTGTATTCTAGAAGCACTACTGTTCTACAGATGAGCCATCAGGACCATCATCTATCAAGGGACCTTTTTCA
The DNA here is from genome assembly GCF_004785775.1 of Grammomys surdaster. Classification (NCBI taxonomy): domain Eukaryota; kingdom Metazoa; phylum Chordata; class Mammalia; order Rodentia; family Muridae; genus Grammomys; species Grammomys surdaster. Next base: position 2,571,020 of record NW_021620939.1, on the reverse strand, counting down.
ATAATTATGAACAATAATTATGGATTCATACTAGTACATGCTTATGCAAAAAAATGCACCCAAAGTCAACCAGTGCTCAGTTTCTCTATAAAACATGGTTTTTGAAAAATCAATTTTTAAAAATGGAATAATTCCACCTTTTTTACTCAATTGCTTGACTTATTCAGATTTTCCTTTGAACTTGTGAGCAGATTCAATGGATAATTTAACCATATAAAAAGTCATAAAATTCAGTGAGGAAGCTGAGGCAGTAGGATTGTAGATTTGAGTCCAGTCCATGGAGAGGGGAGGAAAGGAGACGGGAAGAAAGAAGAAGGAAAGATAGGGAGGCATGAAACAAGTTATCATTATGAGATGACCTAGAGATACTTTGGTCAGTTCCTATCCCTTTGTAGTAAAGCTGAGGCCAAATGTCAAAGGTCATGCTGAAACTAGAGCTTAGGTCACCTCCTGACCCCTAGCCCTGTGATCTGCCCACCACACTTTACTGAATCCAAGGCTACTTCAGAAATTCCTCTAGAATTTACAATTAAGGGAGAAAAGCTGGACAGGATGGTGCGCACCCATCATCCCAGCACTTGGGAGGGTGAGGCAGGAGGATCAGGAGTTGAAGCTAGCTCATCTTTGGCTACATTGGGAGTTTAAGGCCCCTCTGGGATATGTGAGACCCTCTCTCTGAAAACAAACAAACAAAACCAGAAGGACAAAGAAGGCAAAAAGTTATGTAAACTATATTTCTGTACATAAAATAAAGATTTTTTTTAATTCTTAAATTAAGGCCAAAAGTCAACAATGATACATGAACTTCCTTAGAGTTCATTGTTGTGATCTTCACATGTTCGGGACGTATTAATTTTATGCATATTTCTCATTCCACAGTGCTGAGGGTCATCCTGGCCACTACATTTTGCCTGGTAACTGGGATCCTGGTGGTACTACTGCTTGTCCTCATCCGTCATGGGCCCTGCTGGCAGAGAGACGTGTATCGGAACATCTGACCAGACAGCTGACCTCCAGTGACATCTCTCAATGAAGCAGTACCCGTGGGAAGCTCTTCCGCTATGTGGGGCTCTGTCCTCCCCATGCCCTCCCCTTAGAACTTGCCTAGAGTTGGTGTGAGCTCACTGCCATCGGGGAGAGTTCAGAGCTGGCAGGTTAGTTACGTCTCTTTCCCACTGAGCTGTGGTGTGGGCTGCTCACAGGGCAAGGATAGGCCTCTTTTGCAAGAGATGCCTCTGTTCTCTCACACAGAGATCCTGAAAGAAGTAAGAAGCCGAACGAGAAAGTGGGACCAAGATGTAGGTTAGAGAGAACACACTAGGTAACTCGGAATGTTAGACTGGAAGTAGAGGACCCACAGAAAAATAACTTTAGTTATTCAATAAGCTTACCTCAGTCCCTCTCTCTCTCTCTCTCTCTCTCTCTCTCTCTCTCTCTCTCTCTCTCTCTCTCT
>NW_021620939.1:2543178-2569557 GCF_004785775.1 Grammomys surdaster | reverse complement strand
TCTCTCTCTCTCTCTCTCTCTCTCTCTCTCTCTCTCTCTCTCTCTCTGGAAAGCAACTCAAGCCCAATGCTTCATAACTGACAAACTTCTGTGTGCACATCTAACACACACACATATATCCATATTCAAGATGTCTTTAGGTGAAGTGTTCGATTCTCGGAGACTGTAACATCATTCAATTTAAACACAGCTCAGGTCATTTTCTTTCAGTTTCCACACAGAGAAATAACTGAAAAACCCATGAGATGAGTTCATCTTTCCCACCTGCCTCACTGCCTTATTTTTATGCAGTTTGTATTACATTCACTTTAAAATTATGATATCTTATACTTAAGGGCTGTTCATGGCCATCATGAAATGATATTTTTTTTACTTATTTAATTTTTACTGTAGTCCTGGAATGTTAAACCCCTGGGTCTCACACAAGCTCGGAGAGTTCTCTATATGAACTATGCCACACCCTTAGTCCTCTCTGACTTTTGTATGTGCCAACACAGAAAGGAGGGTGACAACCTATTAGCTTAAATCTTATTTATTCTAAAGTAGAAAACTCTAGACAAGACCAACGCAGAAGTCACATCCAGATTTCATCTTCTGTGAACGATTTTATTCTACTTTCACAACAGATGAGTCATGCTCCCATCAAACACCTCCATGACTGGCACCACCCATGACATCATTAGAAAAAAGAGACCAAAATGTACTTCATATAGTGGCAATCTGCTCTGGATACACAAGCATTCTGCTGATGATAAATTCGACCTCGTTCCTCAGTAGGTTGCCCTACTTCCTTGGGGTTGCCTAAAGGTCTCAAAGTATACCTGGTGGGAGGGGTCAGAGAAGGGTCTCTCCTGCGCGTGAGCACTCTCCACGCGCATGCGCTCTTCGTTCAAGCTCTCAAGGCCATAATCGCAATTCACCAATTCATGTGGGATGCTGGGACCTTTGACTTGCTCTCACTCAGATCCCCACCCCATCCCTCGAGCCCCAGAAGTCCTCCTGTTAAATACCACTCGCTCACATACTCCATACTTTTAATACCATTCTCAGTGAGCCAAAGTCATTGAAAACAAAACTCAAAGACACCCCCCCTCATATGTATGTACTTAGGTGAGTGTGCATGTGGTATGTGCACACATGTATGTGCTATCGTCTCATGCATGCTCAGAGAACAAAGGATGACGGCACATGTCCTGTTCTATTATTTTTCTTATTACCTAGAGACAAGACCTCTCACTGAGCCCAGAGCTATTCTGACATCCAGCAAGCCCTAGTGATCCTTCTGGCTTGTCTCCACAACACAGGGATTACAGGGACACAGGGACCACACTTAGCTTTTTACCAAGGTGCTTGGGACTTGAACTCAGGTCCTTTATTTGTAAAATACACTTTGTGAAAAAATAGACATCTTTAGGGCTGGAACATAGCTCACCGACAAAGTGGTTGCCTAGCCTAGGCAAGCACTGAGTTCCATCCCCAGTACCACAATAAAGTAAAATAAAACAAACACAGCAGATGACCTTTATCTTGTATCTTCATTGTTTTTTATCTTTTGGTCAAACTGATGAAAGCTTGTCTGAAATGTTTCATTTGTAAGCCTGTATTACAGGTGTGTTAGTCGGGGTTCACTGGAGTCACATAACGTATGGAATGTCTCTATTAAGAGAATTTATGTGATGACTTACAGTCTGTAGTCTAACTAACCCAATAATGGGCAGCTGTGGATGGGAAGTCCAAGAATCTAGTAGTTGCTCAGGCCCATGAGGCTAGTCAATTTAACAGATCTTCTGTAGAAGTAGGTTCCAACGAATGTGTTGGCGAGTAAGTGCAAGCAGTAGAAGAAGAATCTTCCATTGTCCTTATGTAGGCCTCCAGCAGAAGGTGTGGCCTAGATTAAAAGTGTGTACCACCATGCCTGGATCTGGGACTTGCTTTGACCCAGGCTGACCTTGAACTCAGAGATCTCCTCCATCTCCCGGGATTAAAAGTGTGTACTATCTTGACTGGGCCTAAGCTTTTCATGGCCACTGCCTCAAGATCTCCAAGCCAAAATCCAGGTCAGAAACTTGTGTCTTCCAGCCTCAAGATCTGGATCACAGGTGAGCCCTCCAATTTTGTATTGTAGTTCATTCCAGATATAGTCAAGTTAACAACCAGGAATAGCCACCACAACAGGTAATAGCCAAGACCTCTTCCAACTTATCCCATATGGAACAAACTAATTCCCCTTCTTGTCTTAGTAAGGAAATCAGGAACAGAAGCAGAGGGGATGTTTTTTAAAGGTAAAATGGTTCTGAGAACAAAGAGCAATAAGGTGTTAAGAAAATCCATCATTCAAAGAACAAGAAAAGAAGAAGAAGAAGAAGGAGAAGGAGAAGGAGAAGAAGGAGAAGAAGGAGAAGAAGGAGAAGAAGGAGAAGAAGGAGAAGAAGGAGAAGAAGGAGAAGAAGGAGAAGAAGGAGAAGAAGGAGAAGAAGGAGAAGAAGAAGAACCATCATTCACAAGTCATGACTTCCCACATGATTTACTTTATAGCTAGATGAACAGAAATATGTTTACCATGATGATTTCTGGGCCCAGACACATGAAGAATAATTTTTTTTTTTTGGTTTTTCGAGACAGGGTTTTTCTGTGTAGCCCTGGCTGTCCTGGAACTCACTCTGTAGACCAGGCTGGCCTCGAACTCAGAAATCCATCTGCCTCTGCCTCCCAAGTGCTGGGATTAAAGGTGTGCACCACCACTGCCCAGTGAAGAATAAATTTATGATGTAATAAAATGTTTAAAACAACTGTCCTGAAAAGTCTAAAGCAGGTAGTTAGTAACTTTGGCATCCCCTATAAAAGCAAAAGCCAAGTATCAATATGTGACCCTTGGTTGTTACATCTTCCAGACAGTTTGTTGTTGACATTTCTTTCCAGCTTTTATGTCTTAGGAAAGAGGTGCAAAGTAAATGCATACATTGAAGGGGAAAATAAAATCTGCACATCTCTTGCCCTCTTTGAATTTAAAATAGATTTATTGCCAAGTACTTCTGTACTTCTGTAACTGTTCTTGGTGAAGTGATGGATAGAGAATTGATGCCTATAGACTTCTTTCCCTCTTTTAAAAACTGGTAGCGTGTGTGTGTGTGTGTGTGTGTGTGTCTGTGTGTGTGTGTGTCTGTGTGTGTGTGTGTCTGTGTGTGTGTGTGTCTGTGTGTACACATGCAGTTGCACACTGCCGCAGCACACATATGGAATCCAACAAAAACTTTTTTGGTTTTGGTTCCCTTCTTGTGCCCACTGTGTTGAGGTGGGGTCTCTCTTGGTTCTACTGTGTCCCATAGCCCCTGAGCTTCTGGACAATTCTATCTCCATCTCCCATCTCACCTTGGGAGTTCTGATTACAGACACTGACACCCCATCTGGCTCTTCTTAAAACATGGGTCCTGTCATCAGGCTTGTGTTTTTCTCCCACTGGCCAGCTGATTGGCTCCTGAGAGGCCGTTCTTTTCCACACTTGGATCTTGGTGTTGGTAATGCATTAATTAATTTTGCAACTGTGATTTGAATGTAGCTTGACCCACTTAAGATTGTATCAAAACTTGGCTCCCAGAGTAACCACGCTAACAGGAGCTAGAGCCTTTCAGGGATGATGAGGTCATTAAAACGTGTGATGATTGGTGGTGTCACCTTCTCAGAATCTAAAATCATCTTGGAGATGAGCCTCTGGGCATGTCCTTGGGGAGTACTCTGGTTATGTGAACTGATGTAGAGAGGCAATCTTAGCTGTGGCTGGGACCATTCCTTGGGCACTTCATAAAATGGAGAAAATGAACGGAACACTAAAATGCATTGGTTCATGTCTCCCTGCTTCCTGACTGTGGATGTGATGCGACTAGCTACCTCAAGCTCTTTCTACCTTGCCTATCCTGCCATGGAGGGCTTTGCCCTTGAGCCACAACAAACCCTTTGTCACTTCTGTGACTCTTCTCAGAGCACTAGCACTGCATCATAGCAACAAGGAAATGAGAAAAACATTAAGACAACAGGAGTCAGCAGTTTCCCCTTGTGAGTTCTTGCTTTTGCATGCCTGGATTGGATACCATGATGATGGGTTGTTATTATAAACACGTCTCTATATCTCCCCCTCCCCATCTCCCCTTCCCCTTTTCCTTTCTCTTCCTTCCCTGCCCCCTTTTCTCTTCTGCATCTACCTGAAACCCCACCAACAGCCCTCACTAGAACAGATGTTAGCACATGGTCTTAAATTTTCAGAACTGTGAACTAAATAAACTCTTTATGATTTGTTCTGCCTCTGGGGTTTTGTTTTGTCAACACAAAAACAAATCAAAGAAATATACAAGGAGAACAGAAGAGAAAAAGGTAGTTGGTCCAAATTCATGGACTGACTGAATCTCAGCTTGGACTCTTACTGCCCATATGACCCTAGGACAGTTACTTAAATTTTCTATCCAAGTCTTCTTGTCTATAAACTGCAGACAGTAGTAGTTCCTATTCAGAATATTATGAGAAAGACATGAGCTAGTACTTAAAAATACCTGGAATAGCCCTGAGCCCTAGTAAGCAATATATTATTATTATTAAAGTAATAATATTTTATTAAATATTCAGTGGAGGAGTTGGGAATTTATCATTGTCTGCCAAAAATATTATCATTCTGAATCTTATTGTTAAACAAACATGAGGTGTGATTTTTCATTAGCTCTCCATACACTCTCAAGAGTGGGTTTCAATCTTATCCCATATCTTAAAGTGACAACTGTTATTAAAATGATAGAGTTTCCCTTGAAGGAGCTGTGGGAACACCAGAGATCTCATTAAAGCCATTGTTTTGATTGAGGATCTGTTTCTGAGTGTAACAATCCCTTAAAAGTAAGTGCATTTCAGCAGGAAGTCAAATGCTAACAGAAACTTCAAAGAAAGTTCATTAACATGATTAACATGTGAAGACAGAGTCTACAGAGCACACACTTCCTGCCAGCTCCTCTTTAAGGAGCAAGCAGAATGAAAAACCATGGTTGGCTGTAGAAAGCCTTGTCTTGCTGATAAGAAGGGATAACGTCTAACAGAACAACAATACTCACTGGCAATAGTGATCTTTTTTATTTCCTTTAGTCATTTGGTACATATTGACTTCCTTCTTATAGAAGCGACATGTCACCCCCCCCACCCCACCCCCAGGAACAAATTTCATTGATCATGAGGCTGATAGAGAGATGTCTCCCAAGTCAAACAGGCTGCTATGAGACCAGGGAGTCTTCAGAAATGACCATTTCAATCAGGGCCTGGCCATTCGATGAAAGAATTGGGTTTTCCATGATAGAAGACAGGCATTGTCTCTCCCATCAAGGGCCCTTCTTCCCAGTCCTGTGAGCTTATCCTTCCTGCTTCTTATACAGACTGCCTGGCCTCTCCAGGTTCAGGTCAGGGAGGTAAAAGCCACGTTATCTTTCCCGCTTGGATGACACTTTCACTGAATAAACAGAATGGTAGGTTTACAAGATTTGGGGTGAGAACATTGAAATCGTTGTATCTAGGGGTCCTATTGCCAACTGCATCTGTTCTCCTTTGTAAGATCCGTTTGTGGTAGATCAAAAATAAGATGCAGGCTGGGCAGCTGGCTCAGGGTTCATGGGAAGACAGACTGTGGAGAAGAAAACAACAACAACAACAACAAATCTCAGGATTGTTGGTATCAGGCCTGAACCCAGTGACATCATATCTAGGTGACCTAGGTGACCCTACATCGTTGCCAAGGCAACCGCCATACACTCCCATAATCCACCTGACTACCACACCTTTACCTGGGAAAAGGCTACATCACCGCCCATATAAAATAGGGCAGAACTCCCTGACCTTGCTCTCTTTCTCCCGTTTCTCTCTCCACCTTTGCCTTTTGCCCTGAATTAACCACCACCCCACCCCACCCCCCTTGGAACTGTTTGGTCTGGTGTTGTCTGTTCTAAACTTCCCACCCAAGTCTAACAAGGATTATGTATAAATCATACGAAAATTAACATATCATAAAAGTGGGGTTTTTTTAATCAGTGAAAAATTAAAAAAAAAAAAAACTGAGTTAATCCCTAAATGATGGAAACACATTTAAAAGGAATAAGCCTGGATCTTTACCAAAACAAAAAAAAAAGTTGTTTTAAGAGAAATCATAAATTTCTTTTGTTTAAAAAAAATGTTTTCAAACACAAATTATATATAGAAAACCAAGCCAAACAAAACAAAACAAAATAACAACAAATAAAAGGTTAATAAAGTCAGGTGATTGAGAGTGTTAAGCCAGCTGAGCCAAATGGCACACGTCTTCAATCCAGCACTCAGGAGGCAGAGGCAGGCAAATCTCCGAGTTTGAGGCCAACCTGGTTCACAGAGTGAGTTCCAGGACAGCCAAGGCTACACAAAGAAACTGTCACAAAACAGCAACAACAACAAAAAAGTTTTGAGCCAAATAAGGAAAATGTAAAGTGGGAACGGAGGAAGGCGATGCGAAGAAAGATACAAAGAGAGACACGCGATGAGAAGCTTTTATGAGGGAAGGCAGTGTCTGCGCATGAAAGAACCGAACGAATGGAGGGTTCCTCATTTTAGCTTTTGTTTGTTTGTTTGTTTGTTTGTTTTTGTTTGTTTGTTTTTTTCGAGACAGGATTTCTCTGTGTAGCCCTGGCTGTCCTGGGACTCACTCTGTAGACTAGGCTAGCCTCGAACTCTCGAACTCAGAAATCCGCCTGCCTCTGCCTCCCAAGTGCTGGGATTAAAGGCGTGCGCCACCACCGCCCGGCTTTTTTTTTTTTTTTTTTTTTTTTTTGAGACAAGGTCTTACTTTGTAGCACTGGCTAGCCTAGAGCTCAGTCGGTAGAACTGGCTGTCCTTGAACTCACAGAAATTGGCCTACCTCTGCCTTTCTGAATGGTCTGATGAAGTATACAAGTGTACAATACCACACCTGGCTAATTTAGTCTTTGACTTTCTACAATAGACCACACACTCCTGAGTACACAGCAAAATCCCATGTAGTCATTAGGACTGAATTCAAGCAAGAATAATATTTTGAGTAAATCATCTACAAGACCATCAATAGTTTACAGGGAAATTGGCAGAACTGAGGTTCGTAAGGGACTGAGACACAGCTACTGACAGCCCGAGCAAGGCCAAGAGATTACTGTAAGGACGTGGCAGCCAGCTCTAAGTTGATGGCACTGTGTTACTGCTTGCTCTCTCCTAATTAAGGAGTGGCACTTCCTCCAGAGTGCTTGCTCAGGGCCTGTGTAATAATTTACACATAACTCCCTAGTGATGGCTAAAGAAACTTAATATGGCATCCCTTAAGGTCCGCTGACCTTTGCTCTGGGTTGGTAGTGAGATCCCAGTGTCCCGAAGGTTAGGATAATGGTGTTTCTGCTGGGAGATATTTAACTCATTGCTTTCTGCTTTTGTAAAGTTGCTTACCTCTGTGGGACCCGGATGAAAAGACGTCGTCATTGCTAGACAACAGGAAATAAGAACAGACTGAGAGTAGAACAATTTTCTTGCCCAGCCGTGGGTCTCATAGGGAAATACAATGTCCACCTTTAATATCCACCATTACAAATGCTTCCTTTGGCTCCCTTCTGCAGGGCATGCTGTCTGGCTCTAGGGCTGCTTCCTTCTGCTAGTGGTAAGAATAAATTCATTTAAACCTAAATTTGAATTGAGACTAAGTCTTTGGTGTTTACCAGGGCATTCGAACATCACAGGATGACCCAGATGAGGCAGCCTTGCTTCCAAGACAGACTGGCTTGAACCAGAGCGGAAATGAGGACCCGGTTTGTCAGGGCAGGGTGTCTGGGGTGTCATAGCTGGACTTCAGCTATAGATTTCAAGTTTCCAGATGTTGTGGTTTAAATGTGAACACAAACACACACTGCAAGCTCACGTGGGTTTTGGTATCTGCCCAGCTGGTGCTGCTGTTTGGGAAGGTTATGAAAACCCAGAGAGGAATGGCCTCATTGGGGAGCATGAGTCACAAGAGCTGGTCACTGAGGTCTAACAGCCCAGCCTTCCTTCCTGTCTATGCGGGTTCCTAGTCCATTGAGCTGGTTAGATTTTTGTCAACTTGACACAAATCAAGGTCATCTGAGAAGAGCTGACCACAGTTGAGGAGACACCCTGTCCTGTAGACAAGCCTGTTGGCAAGTCTGTAGAGCATTTTCTTGATTGACTTGTGGGGGTGGGCTGGGGTAGAGAAGCCCAGCATACACTGAGCAGTGCCACCTCTGGGCAGGTGCTCGGGTCCCGCTTGCCTCTTACCTGCTTGAGTTCCCACTCTGACTTTCCTCAGTGAGGAACAGTGTGTGACCTAGAAGTATAAGCCAGTTACGCCCTTTCTTCTCCTAAGTTGCTTTTGATCATAGCACTCATTTATCATAGTAACAGAAACCCAAGTAACAAATCCATCAAGATTTGAGAACACCGGGGATCCTATGAGCTGTGGCCTCAACCTGAGAGCCAAAGCAAACTCTCCATCCTTAGTTGGTTTTATGGGGCATTTTGTCACAGTTTGAAAGGTAATGTACACACCGTTAACATCTCTACTTCTGATATCCATTTCATAAATGTGTGTGGCAGATCAGTAAGATGACATGGGGGGAGAGACCAGTGTGCTGCTAGGTGGTATCATGTTTAGTATAATTCACTTTGCTCTATACTCCTGAGAGCAAAGGACAAACACATATTCATAATCCTATCTGCGTTCTCATTTTCAAGATAAGGTCACAGCAAATAGACTAAGGGGCTTGTTGGGTTATGTCACTCTTCTGTGATAGGTGATCCTTCTGAAACTGGTTCCTTCTCAACACTGGATTTAGTTGGTTATGGGCAATAAAGTTCCATTTAAGGGGAAGTGAAACCCAACATCTCTCTAAACGAATATAGACAGAGGGAAATCTGTCTTCATATTTCATGTGGGCAACAGAAAAAAATGTCTTGAATATAATGCATGAAATAGGAGGGCCTGAGTAATATCAGAGAAAGGACAATTGCTACAAGGAAGACCCAGTTGGAGTTTCATTGACCAGCTTGGCCATCTTGATAAGCTTGGGAACTTATCAGGGAAAAGAGGGAGGCACATGACTTTCAGTAACCATAGGTGAAATTTAGTTACAAGTTCAAGTCACGTAGATAAATGGGTTGGCGGAACGCAGGGTGTACAGAAACTCATTAGGTATGCATTAATTAAGTGGCCCATGATTACATTCATTTGTTAATTAAATTTTTGAAGAATTGCAATTACAGCCTTTCATCTTCACCTGGCAGACCTTCAGGCCCCAGTTGTACATATATAGATGAGTGCCTTTAGCTTTCAGACAGAAAGCTATATTTTCTGGCTGTGCCCTAGGGCCTTTTGTTCCTTCGATGGCTATCATTTAGGCAGAGAGGGGGAGAGAAGTGAGTGAGAGTTGATGATTCTGACTATGAGGAAAGGCAGCTTGGCTTCAGCCTCTCCATGTCACCCAAGGCTCTTAGAAGGGAGGGACAGTGTTATTAAGAAAATTACTTCACTTCACTGTTATTCTGATTTTGTTTTTAGGAAATTGGCTTATTCTTGCTTGCGTGTGTGTGTGTGTGTGTGTGTGTGTAAGTTGTGACACATGTACAGATCTATGTATGTACCACTTCTAATAAAGCAGCTTCTATCAACCACAAGAAACTACCTACCTAGTACTGTGTCCCTGTCTATGGCTTCCAACAGCCCAGCCACGAAAAGCCACCCTCCTAGTCCTCCCTGTCACTGTCTGTGGCTTCCAACAGCCACTCGTAGCTGGTCTCTGCATTTCATTTTGATTTTCAAGAAACCCATTCAAATGGAATCATATCGAATGCAACTTTTTGAGACTGACTTCTTTTAACGAAGCTTTTCGATGAGGATATAATTAGATCATCAATCTATTAGAGTCCTTCTGACTCTACACATGGCCCTTTTCTCCCTCCCAGATGCATGGTCTCTTTTTCCTTAATTGTTATGGCTACAATTACATTACATATGGACTTTGTTTATCATTACCTGTGTGTATATGGTTCTGGGGCTGGCCACTCAGTATCGAATAACTAGTTAATTATGGGGCTCATATCTGGAGAAGACTATTTCTCCCACTCTCGGTTGCTTGTAGTTCTTTGTCTAGGGGTGAGGCCATAACACTAGGCGTGTTTGAAAAAACCCATATGGGAATCTTATTAATTTTTATTTATTTAAGATTACATATAACACACACAGGAGTATAGAAGTACACACACACACACCACATACACGCACACACAGTTTCAATGAAGCTATATCACTTGGGCTGACAATGCTCCTCCCAAAAGCCACAGATTGACTAACAAAACATCTAATATCAGGCATGACAAATGATTTCAAGTGAGTCAGGAAAGTCCAAGAGACTCCTAAAACAATATAGGATATTGCTGTTGCCCTGGATTGCCTCCCAGAGGTTGAAGGTAAGTCCTACTGCTAAAGACACCATACATTTTGGACAGGGCTTGAAAGATCCAAGCTGAATCTAACATGAAATGGAAGATACTATGCAAACTTCCAAGGGAGAGAGGCAACCAACAGTCCTACCTGTTATAATGCCCATGACCCACAACAGTGGCCAGCATGCATGATAGCCCGGAGAATGTAATAGTGTCATAGCCAGCATCATGGAACAAGAATGAAGATGGGTGTGGTTAAAGACTCTACCTCACTGAAGAGAAAGAGGCTAATGAAAACTCAAGGACAGGCTGTATCAGATTTTGAAAACCTTCTAAGGAGCTGGATTGAAGAGCAGATGTAGAACCATGGCAATCTAGCTGAGGTAAACAGTTTGCCAGGGAGAGCTTTTGAAACTGACCGTGATGTTGAATTTGCTTCTTGGCTCTGGAGTTTAAATGATTCAAGACCTGCTGGAAGTGAAGCAGCGTGTGTGCATGCACTGTGAAGGCGGGGGTGGGAGTATTTATAAAGATCCCCACACACCCTGCTTGTGGGGAAAGTTTCTTTCTAGAGAAAACTGTCAATATAGATGAAAATCTTCCCGGTCTAGACATGAATGCCTGGCTGTCCTACCATCTGTTACAAAGCCAAGTTAGTAACAGACTTCAAGGCCTTTGTGGCTGAAGTCTTGCTTAGGAGGCAAAGGCGCAGACTACACATTGAGTGAGACCTTTGCTCTGGTACAGTGAGGACACCTGGCCTACATGCATATCAACCAGCACATGTGGCCAGAAACAGCTCCTCCAAGATGCCCTCTCAAAATGCTGTGTAAACGAAATAGAAAGGCTTCTTGGAGAATAGCACTCCTTTCCAGATTTTGTTTGCTGTGGGTAAAGTTCCCACGCAGCCTTTTGTTAGTGAGCTTAATCCCCACATCAAAGCAGTGCTCCTTTCTCCAAACACAACTTCTCTGATCCAAGCAAAGGATCAAGAAAGCATAACAGCTTTTAAGGCTATTACCTGAGGAGGCTATTGCCACAACTGATAGGCATTGATAGAATTCTAGAAGAGTTATAATATCTCTGACCACATCAAAAACCTCGAGTGGCCTAGGCATGATGTCACTAAGGAGTGTATGAACATCATCTGGAAGAGAACACTCAAGAAGTCTGTCTGAGGGGCTAGAGAGATGGCTCAGTGGTTAAGAGCACTGGTTGCTCCTGCAGAGGTCCTGAGTTCAATTCCCAGCAACCACATGGGGGCTCACAACCATCTGTAATGGGATCCAATGCCCTCACTTCTGGTGTGTCTGAAGACAGCTACAGTATACTCATATAAATAAATAAATAAATAAATAAATAAATAAATAAATAAATAAATAAGAAGAAAAAGTCTGTCTGACCAGAGGTATGCCATGGATGAGGTGGCTGTATCTGCGGTGACAAACTTCAGGCACATATAGGACTCTGTAGAGCTTACTCTTCTCACTACAGGGGTAAGAAGGAAGTTGAGGGAGGAAAGATTGATTGTCTAGTGGTCTGAGGAGATATTCACCTGGGTTCATGCAAGCACAGCCTGAGATACTCCCACAGAAATGAGCCACCTAAGGACGCACTTGTCAAAATGCATCTCAGTCATCAAACTATGCATTACTGATCTGAGGGTTTGTTGTGGTTTTAGACACTAGTTTGTGAGTATGTTCTGCCACCTAATGTTCATAAGTGATCATAGCATGATTCAAAATGCAAATAGGTTTTTGTTTTCCTTTTCCTTTAACATAGGGGTTGTTGTTGTTGTTGTTGTTGTTGTTTTTAATCCACATCCCTCCACCCCTAACACACAGGCACAGTCCAGCACAATATGCTGGCTGTTCTATGCTGCTGTGCCTCCTGCACCCCCTTTAGTGTACAAAAACAAAAACCCCAAACCAAAACAGACAGACAAACAAACCCACCTTGCTTACCTTCTATTCTATCTAAAGGGTGAATTCTTTTATTACCCACCTAGTCCCGCACTGTGGACTTTTATGTTGAACAAGACTGGAGTAGAGTACTACACGGTAATCCATCGGCCATTGCTCTTGTGTGCTGTACACTCTAACTAGGAGAAAAGGGAAGGCAAACGTCAGACTCCTTGGTGACAAGGTTTTGAGTATTCTTATTGTTTTTATTCAGATACCCTTTTTTTTCTCTCTTTAATGTGAGTTTCACACCGTTTCTATCCATGTTTCAATTACTGTGGTCAAAACAGCTTGGAGAAGAAAATGTTTACTTCACCTACAGCTTACAGGGATGGAGAGATGGCTCAGCCATTAAAGACTGGGCTCACACCAGAAAACCTTCATCTTCTGTCTTCCTGAAGGGAAGTCAGTGCAGGAACCTGGAGGCAGGAACTAAGCAGAAACCACACTGTTTGCTGCCTTGCACTTCAGGACTTGCTCAGCCTGCTTTTTTCTTTTTTCTTTTTTTTTTTTTATTAGCTCCTGGGACACCTCCCCAGGGACAGTAGGACTCACAATGGACTGCATCCTTCCACATCAATCACCCACAGGAGCGTCTACAGGCCAATCTGATGGAGGCATTTACTCCATTGAGAGTCCCTCTTCTCAGATGACTGCACCTGTGTGAAGTTGACCCAACCCAACCCAACCCAAACCAAACCAAACTAAATCAAACCAAAAAACTAACTAAGACACCATGGCTTAAACGTAGAGGGTTTTTAAAATACAAATTTGATGAGTGTGCACACCGTGAATGACATAAAAACCATGCCAGATGGGAGATGCAGGTCTCTGAGACTGCTACTTGCAGGTCCCAGAAGCACTTGGTAGAACATTGCTACCTATAATACCTATAATACGGGAGGTACTTTAGAGCTCTAAACGCTTCGTGAGCATTAGCTGGATTGACATATGTCTGAAACGGACATTACCTCTAGCTTCATTTCTCAGATGAGGAACCTGAGGTACCCGGTTTTAATAACGTGGCTAAATTCAGCATTCTTGAAGGACTGGTGTTTATATACGAGCAAAATAGAACTTACATTCATTTAGTCTGGTTCTGAAATTCAAGGTCTACTATGCTGTTGTAGCCCAGTGAAGCTACGTGCATCAGACAGACTGCTGGTCACCACAGACCCACTCCACAGATCTCTGGAAAGCCAGGCATAGGTCCCTGGAGGAGCTCCCAGTGGATACTGACTCTGTTAGTTTGAGACCATGAAGACCATTTGTGAAGGCCACAAACCGCACTGAGAGAGGTTCTGTTGCCCAAGTTTCTCCCTCCACCTTGTTTGAGACGGGAATTCACAAAATGCAGGTTGACTCCAAATTTCCCACAACAAAGGAAGACCTTTGTTTGGTTTGTTTGTTTGTTTGTTGAGACAGGATTTTTCTGTATAGCCCCGGCTGTCTTGGAACTCACTCCGTAGACCAGGCTGGCCTCAAACTCAGAAATCCATCTGCCTCTGCCTCCCAAGTGCTGGGATTAAAGGCATGTGCCACCATTGCCCGGCTTGAGGAAGACCTTTAAATGGCAACCCTCTTGCCCCCCTCAACCCACCCCCTCACAAGTGTGGGGATTGAAAGACTGCACCACCACACTTGGCTCTGTTATCCAAACTTATGATGCAGACTATGAAATGTGAGACCTCTGGGTTTGGGATGAAGTACACTCCATAGTCTCTCTTCTTGCTATTAGATTGTACAAAGGATTTCCCTCTCTATAGTGAAAACAAATTCATGCTTAGATTCTGACTCTAGCCTCCAAAGAAAATGACATAGTGATGACACTTGGGGACTTAATGTTTGTCTCTTCATCATTACCCACCCCTTCCACTTCCACCTAAGCTACCAAGAAAGGATAATATTCTGAAACTGGGTCATGCTAACCACACTAACTATGAGAAACTGACATACCTGGGTTTGATCTGGAACCCACATGGTAGAAAGAATCAGCTCTCACACGTGTCCTTCACATACATGCTACATGCTATGGTACGCTCACCCACACTCACGCATGCGATAATAGTAATAAAAGAGAAGTTTGAAGGATTGGTAAAGATCTTTTCCCAATTTGTTGGTTGTCGTTTTGTCCTATTGACAGTGTCCTTTGCCTTACAGAAACTTTGCAATTTTATGAAGTCCCATTTGTCAATTCTCGATCTTAGAGCATATGCCATTGGAGTTCTGTTCAGGAACTTTTCCCCTGTGCCCAAGTATTCGAGGCTTTTCCCCGCCTTCTCTTCTATTAGTTTCAGTGTATCTGGTTTTATGTGGAGGTCCTTTATCCACTTAGATTTGAGCTTTGTACAAGGGGATAAGAATGGATCAATTTTCATTCTTCTACATGTTGTCCTCCAGTTGAACCAGCACCATTTGTTGAAAATGCTGTCCTTTTTCCACTGGACAGTTTTAGCTCCTTTGTCAAAGATCAAGTGACCATAGGAGTGTGGGTTCATTTCTGGGTCTTCAATTCTATTCCATTGATCTTCCTGCCTGTCTCTGTACCAATACCAGGTAGTTTTTATCACTATTGCTCTGTAGTACAGCTTGAGGTCAGGGATGGTGATTCCTCCCGAAGTTCTTTTATTGTTGAGAATAGTTTTCGCTATCCTAGGTTTTTTGTTATTCCATATGAATTTGAGAATTTCCTTTTCTAACTCTGTGAAGAATTGAGTTGGGATTTTAATGGGGATTGCATTGAATCTGTAGATTGCTTTTGGCAAGATGGCCATTTTTATTATATTAATCCTGCCAATCCATGAGCATGGGAGATCTTTCCATCTTCTGAGATCTTCTTCAATTTCTTTCTTCAGAGACTTGAAGTTCTTGTCATACAGGTCTTTCACTTGCTTGGTTAGATTCACACCAAGGTATTTTATATTATTTGCAACTATTGTGAAGGGTGTCATTTCCCTAATTTCTTTTTCAGTCTGTTTATCTTTCATGTAGAGGAAGGCTACTGATTTGTTTGAGTTGATTTTATAACCAGCCACTTTGCTGAAGTTGTTTATCAGGTTTAGGAGTTCTCTGGTGGAAGTTTGGGGGTCACTTAAGTATACTATCATATCATCTGCAAATAGCGATATTTTGACTTCTTCCTTTCCTATTTGTATCCCTTTGACTTCTTTTTGTTGACTAATTGCTCTGGCTAAGACTTCCAGTACTATATTGAATAGGTAGGGGGAGAGTGGGCAGCCTTGTCTAGTCCCTGATCTTAGTGGGATTGCTTCAAGTTTCTCTCCATTTAGCTTGATGTTGGCTACTGGTTTGCTGTAAATTGCTTTTACTATGTTTAGGTAGGGGCCTTGAATTCCTGATCTTTCCAAGACTTTTATCATGAAGGGATGTTGAATTTTGTCAAATGCTTTCTCAGCATCTAGTGAGATAATCATATGGTTTTTTTCTTTAAGTTTGTTTATATAGTGGATTACATTGATGGATTTCCGAATATTGAACCATCCCTGCATTCCTGGGATAAAACCTACTTGATCATGATGGATGATTGTTTTGATGTGGTCTTGGATTCAGTTTGCTAGAATTTTATTGAGTATTTTTGCATCGATGTTCATAAGGGAGATTGGTCTGAAGTTCTCTTTCTTTGTTGGGTCCTTGTGGGGTTTGGAGGGCTAATATCCAATATATACAAAGAACTCAAGAAATTAGACTCCAGGCAACCAAATTACCCTATTAAAAAATGGGGTATAGAGCTTAACAAAGAATTTTCAACGGAAGAAACTCGAATGGCCGAGAAGCACCTAAAGAAATGCTCGGCATCCTTAGTCGTCAGGGAAATGCAAATCAAAACAACCCTGAGATTCCATCTCACACCAGTCTGAATGGCTAAGATTAAAAACTCAGGTGATAGTAGATGCTGGCAAGGGTGTGGAGAAAGAGGAACACTCCTCCATTGTTGGTGGGACTGCAAGATGGTGCAACCACTTTGGAAATCAGTGTGGCGGTTCCTCAGAAAATTGGACATAGCATTACCCGAGGATCCAGCTATACCACTCCTAGGCATATACCCAGAAGGTGCTCGAACATATAATAAGGACATATGCTCAACTATGTTCATAGCAGCCTTATTTATAATAGCCAGGAGCTGGAAAGAACCCAGATGTCCTTCAACTGAGGAATGGATTAAAAAAATGTGGTATATTTACACAATGGAGTATTACTCAGCTATTAAAAACAATGAATTTGAGAGGTTCCTAGGTAAATGGATGGAACTAGAAATTATCATACTGAGTGAGGTAAGCCAATCACAAAAGAACACACATGGTATTCACTCACTGATTATTGGATATTAGCCCAGAACCTTAAAATGCCCAAGATGCAACTCACAGGCCACATGAAGTCCATAAAGAAGGAAGACCAAGTGGGGGTGATTCGGTCCTTCTTAGAAGGAGCAACAAAATACTCAAGGGAGCAAATATGGAGACAAAGCGAGGGACAAAAACTGAAGGAGGGGCCGTCTGAAGACCTTTCCACCTGAGTATCCATCCCATGTGCAGTCACCAAAGGTAGATGCTGATGTGGAAGTCAGGAAGTGCATGCTGATAAGAGCCTGATATGGATGTCTCCTCAGAGGTCTTCAAGAGTCTGACATATTCAGAGGCAGATGCTCACAACTAGCCATTGAAGTGATTATGGGGTTCTCAATGGAGGAGTTAGAGTGAAGACTGAAGGAGCTGAAAGGATTTGTGGCCCCATGAGGAGAGCAACAATACCAACCAACCACAGCTCCCAGGGTCTAAACCACCAGCCTGGGAGCACTTATGGAGGGATCCAGGGCCTTAGCTGAATATATAAGAGTGGAGGGCCCTGCTGGGCACAGGTGGAAGATGAGATCCTTGACCTCATGAAGGCTGGACGCCCCAGGGGGTGGGAGTTTTGAGGGTGGGGAGGTGGGAGTGGGGGGGTAGATAGAGGTTACATCCACAAAGAAGAAGGAGGAGGTGTGAGGGGATTGGGGGTTCCTGGGTGGGTGGGGGATGGGGTAAGGGGACAACATATGAAATGTAAATAAAACATCCAATAAAAAAATTAAAAAAAAAAAAAAGAGAAGTTTGATACTTTACCATGAAACCAACAATTCCACATTCAGTTTTTAATATTTACCCTAGAAAATAAAACAGGGGCTGAGGAGATGCCTTGGTGGATAAAAGACTTACCTTGCAAGTGTGAATACCAAGTTCAGATCCCCAGAACCCATGTAAAGCTGGATGTGGTGGCATGCACACATGTAATCCCAGGGCTCTTATTACTAACAGAAGCACAGAGATGACACAGATGACAGGGACTCAAAAAACAAACAAACACCAAAAAACCCAAAACATAAAAAAAAAAGGTGTAAAAAATTAACTCCCCACTGTCAATTATACAACACAGTACTGAACCAGGAGGTGGTAGAACACACCTGTAATCCCAATACTCAGAGGGTGAGGCAAGTGGATCTCTGTGAGTTCAAGGCCAGCCTGTCTACAGAATGAGTTATAGGACAGCCATGGCTGAACAGAGAAACCCTGTCTTGAAAAACCAAACCAAATCAAACCAAACCAAAACCTACAACCACCACCACCACCACCACCACCACCACCACCACCACCACCACCACACAGTACTAGAGACACTATGTCTCTTACATGATCAAAACAATTTATCCCAAAATGGTGAGCTGACAACCAGCTGTTCTCTAAAGCAAGGCTCCTGCCCTTTGATTTTGGACTCCAACTTTCTCCTAAAGAAAGCTGGCCTTGTGAAAAATGTAAGCACTGGTGATTTAGTCAAGCACAAGCATAAGACAGTGGGCCATGTCATGAAAGAGCAGAGAGGCTTTCTTCATGGACAATCTTTCCCCAGCAAATCAGCTGTGGTGTGAGACCACTGCTCTCTGTAAATGAGATGATTTATAAAACAGTAATACTGAATAGACAGTGATACAAAGGAGGGCTGGGAGAAAAGAGGAACAGAACAGGGTACGATCCATCGATCACCTATTTGGGGTTTTATTTATCTTTTTCTATCTCAGACGTGATGACTCCTTGATGACACAAGAATATGGAAAAGGTAAAACACACACACACACACACACACACACACACACACAATTAAAAGCAGAGCCTGAAATGTCAGCAAAAGGGTTTTTTTTTAATCCTTTTTACCAGGAAAGCCATTGTGGAACTATTGTTTGCTGGCCTAACAGAAATGAAACCAAGGCTTTCACTGAAGAGTCTCTTATTCTTCTGCCAAATGCTGAATCCACAGCCTCGTTTC
Source organism: Grammomys surdaster (assembly GCF_004785775.1). NCBI lineage: Eukaryota > Metazoa > Chordata > Mammalia > Rodentia > Muridae > Grammomys > Grammomys surdaster. Next base: position 2,550,817 of record NW_021620939.1, on the reverse strand, counting down.
TGCAAGCGCTTGCTTAATGGCCACAGACAGCTTCTGTTTGACGTAGTGTGTCACAGGGACGAAGAGGCATAACAGAAAGCAGGGCCAGGCAGAAACTAAATTAGTCCTTTGAAGGCTGCTGGGCTGGCATCACACCAGGCATCCCTACCAGGAACTGTTAGCTTTCTATAAAGGTGTTTGGTAGTTATTTCACATCGTGGGGGGTGGAAGGAGGAAGAAATGCTTTGTAAAATCTTCTTTCTCATTGGACAGAGAGCATCAGTCCCTCTCAATAAGTCCTTCTGAGAGCTCAACTTCTCTAGGAATTACGATATTTTTCTTTATTTTTATTTTATGCGTATGGGTGCTTTGCTTATATATATAGGTGTCCCACACACGTGTAGTGTCCACAGAGACAAGAAAAGGGTGCTCATTGGATTCCCTGGGACTATGTTGGGTTGTAGTGTGTGTGGGACTTGTTGTTGGGTTGATGTGTGGGTCTCGAGTCGTCTTGTGCCTAGGCTAGGGCCTCTCGTGGGGACAGAGGCACGGGAAGTTGACTGTGTTCTCCACAATGACGCAGGGTGGGCATCAGGCTATGTGAAGCCACAGGACCCTTCTCAGGGGTGGGAAAGCGCAGTTTGAGGTACCGGGGAGCCAGAGCTTAAACATCTGGTTCTCAGGCTCTTAGGCCTCCAGGCACCGCTGGGGGGGCACAGAAGGGCCAAGAACAAAGTAGGGGTGTGCGGGCTCGACTGTCCCACAGCCAAAGGGGAGGGGGAGAAGCTTTGGCTGTGTCCCTGGGGAGGAGAGTCTCTCTTGGCTTGCTTGGGTGGCTGGTGGTCTCCGTGGCTGAGAACACAGAGAGATCATCTGTGGGAGATTAGACAGTGGCTCTGTAGATAAAATCCTTCTCCATTGTTCCCCACGGGGGATCCCAAAGAAAAGAAACAGTCCATGGTCTTAAGATGTTTATTGTCAAGGCAGAAAGTAGATGAGAAACTGTATCTCCCTTTCTTCAGGGCAGGCCTGAGGTTAAATACCTTTTGCAAGGAGGAAGGTCTGAGAAGAAATGTTTAATTGGCTACGTATGTCCCGCTGGCCTTTAGGTGCCTCATTAATATGGAGATCTGTCTTGAGACTCTGTGGCCTGTAGTCATGTCCTCTACCTGTTGTGTTGTCCTACGTGACTGAAAGGCACAGATCTATGGAGGTCTGTGGCCTCCTGTCAGGAGTCTGGAGTCTGGGAGTGTGGCGAAATGCCTGTCATCCCTTGCAGGGGGCTCTGCGGGGTCTCCAGTGATTACTAGCTGGTGCTCAACCAGAAACCAGGTTGCCTTTCACTGTCCTATAGGACTAGAGTTATGAGCTGTCATGTGAGTGCTAGGAGTTGTACTTGGGACCTCTGGAAGAATAGCCAGTACTCTTAATAGCACCATGTTTATTTTTTTATAAGTCGAGGCTGGCCTTGAACCCATGATGATCTGCTTGCCTCAGCATCCTGAGTGCTAGGATTAAGGGTAAGGGCAGGAGCTACCATACCAGGTAATTCATTGATAATTAAACTGTGACAGCCTTATCTGAGAAGCACAATCAAGTTTTAATGGAAGCTCCAATAAGCAACCTTTGATTCCCGGGACTTGTGAAGTCTGGGGAGCCATGTGGTTTATCTGGGCCCTTAAGAAGCAGGGCTGCAGGTTATCTCTCCACCAGAGATGCTGTAGACTAGAGTGAATTGCCAGGGTTGCAGAAGGGAGTTGTGTCACTGTAATAATCTGTGATGATTGTTATAAGACACTTTGTGTCAGTTACTTACTTTCCCAATAGTTGCTTTCCTACTGCTGTAATAAAATACCATGATAACCAAGGCAATCTATAGAAGGACAGGTTTATTTGGGCTTATGGTTTCTTCTGGATAAGAGTCTATAACCATCACCAGGAAGGGACAGGTATAGTGGCAGGCTTGGGACAGCAAGCTGAGAGCTCACATCTTGACCTGCAACTATGAAACAGAGAGAGTGTGCATTGAGGATGGCCCTGGGCTTCAAAACCTTAGAGCTCGTCCTGAAGCCACACCTCCAACACCTATCCAAATAGCACCATAAACTGGGGCTACATCAACCATGTATTCAAACATCCAAGCCTGCAGAGGGCATTCTCACTCAAACTACCACAGACACTAGCCTACAGAACTGGGATTGAGTGTATTTAGGTCAACACTCCCTCCCGTCTTGTTTGTGGTAATGGATTTGCCATCTTCCAGAAAATCTGCACTGAATGATGCCCAAGCGCATAGTGACAGAGGGCAGGCAGTGAGGGGACTGGTTAAAGCTCTCAGTGGACACTCCAACAATCTGATGTTGTGGTAACACAATGAGGTTGAAGTCAATGGATCCTGAGGAATAGCAGTGGGTGGAGTCCTCAAGTGCCCTTCAACTCTCCTGGGAGTTGAATGACTGACTGTAAGTCAGGTTCCTTTGAGGTTAGGGATTGTCCTCGTTTGCTTTTTGCTGTTGTTGTTGATAATGATGACGTGATAAACATCATGATCAAGGGTAACTTGGGGAGGAAAGAGTTTATTTCTTCTTACTCTTTACAGTTCATTGAGAGAAGGCAAGACAGGAACTCAAAGCAAGTACTGAAGGAGCAGTCATGGAAGAGTGCTGCTCACTGGCTGGTTCAGCTGTCTTTCTTATGCAGCCCAACCTACCTGCTCAGCTGTGACGCCACCCCAGTGGGCTACTCCTACATCAATCAACAGGCAAGAAAATGGTTCACAAACATGCCCACACGCCAATCTGATGGAAGTAATTCTTGAGCTGAGATTCCCTCTTCTGAGGTACGTTAGGCTTATTATGTCAAGCTCATAAAAACTAACTAGTACATGGGTGATATTAAGAAAAAATGAGACAGAAAGAAAAAAAATGAAGCTAGAGAGAAAGAAATCAATTAAACTGTTTTGAAGACGAAAGCAGCAACCCCTGCCCACGTTTCATGTAAGCCACCACCTCTATTATTAGCAAACGCAGTAACCTCACACAACCATCTGCTGCTTTCTTAAAATACTTGGAGACTGGGCCCAGTGTTGGGTGTTAAGTTTCATCTTTTCCTCAAGACACACTGAGCAGAGGGAGAGAAGAGGTAAGGTAAGCGTTGGGACTCAGGGAAACAAAAGAAAGACTGGGCAGCATCCCTGGCTGATCAACTCCCAAGGCCTGATCTGTTAATCCGCCTGCCACCACACAGCCTTGGATTCCAGCTTCACAACAGCTGTCATCATGAAAAAGTAGCTCTGACACTGAGATACAGCTGTTTAGAAGAGAGAGAGAGAGAAAGTATGAAACTCTTATTCTTGGTGTGCCTACTTTGACCACACACAGCTCTGCCTCCTTTGATTTTAGTTTATTCTGCAGTTTTACTTCCCCCTTTGTCACTGATTTCCACGTCACAGTTAATCCTAACTGAGGCTCCAGATGGGATGAAACAAAGTAGAGTGGCGATGTAGGGAGGCCATGTTTTCTGTACTTGAAGATGCTTGCTATTGAAATTCTGTATTCATAGATAGCTGATGGCTATGAAGAGTTGACTTAGCTAGCAGTCACTTTCAACAAGATCAAGTGTTGGGGCTGAAGGGGATGTCTCACCAGGTAAGAGCACAGGCTGCTCTTCTAGAGGATCCAGATTCAATTCCCAGCACTCACATATTGGTTCACAATTCCAGTTCCAGGGGATCCTGATGCCCTTGTTAGCCTTTGATGGGTACAAGCCAAACACATGGTCTGAAGACATACATGTAGGCAAAATATTCATAAAATGAAATAATAAAATATTCTTTAAAATTATTAAACGTTGTATTATAAAACTGATGTTGATAAAAATGAAAGTCAAATTGCAGGCCTTGCATGGCATTCTGGGGAACTGCTGGTAAACATGGCTGTGCTGTTCTACTTTAAACTCTCTGTGCAAACTTTTCTCAAGATGATTCCCAGTGGTTACACCTGACCAATGGGAGAGGAAGTCATGGCTATTGCACTTTATGTTTGCCTGAGTGCAATGGTACAGAACATGGATATTGAAATCCAAGAGTCCTGCTGAGAGACATTACTGTTCTCCAGTGACCTGATGCTAGGGAAGCTTGCACACCATCCTGTAAATGTTGGGTTCCTAACCTGAAAAATAGGGAAAGAAGCAGTGTCTTTTGTATGCCTTATAAAAATTAAATCAGGAGGATAGAGAGGTGGCTCGGTTGTAAAGAGGATGTGTTGCCCTCCCAGAGGATTGGGGTTGGTCCCCTAGACCCACGTGGTGGCTCACGACCATCTCTACCTCTTGTTCCAGATGATCTGATGGTGTTCGACCTCATCGGGCACCCAGAATGCAAATGGTGCACATACAAATATGCAGGCAAAACACTCACACATAAAGTAAAAAGAAGTGTAAAAAACAAAATTAAACCAGTAGGTGGAGAGATAGCTTAGTCAGTACTATATACAATGCAAGTGTGAGGATCTGAATTAAATCTGCAGCACACAGAGAAAAATCTGGGCTTGGTGGAGTGCATCTCCTACCAGTTAGACTCTTAAGAACAGCTAGAGACCTTTCCAGGTGGGTGGATGGCTCCTGGGGAACAGCACCTGAGTTTGGCCTCTGGCCTATATGTATATGGGCAAACATGTATCTCCTGCCAGGTACAAAGAGAGCAGAGAGTGTGAAAAGGAGCTAATACGTTTCTTTATAAGACACAAAGTAACTGCTCAGTCAATGACAGGCTGATACAAAAGCTAAACTGTCTTTTCTTTGACCACCTGAGACGGTACAGAAAACTAGTTACTTACTTACTTACTTACTTACTTACTTGGAAGGTGTACTACAATGAGGCGTCACCATATTTTACTTGTTGCCAAGCTACAGCACCAGAGAGCTGCAGCCCCTAGGTGCTGCCTAAACTAGTGACTAGCAACATTTTTGCAAAACCTGGGCCTAGTCAAGTTTTATAACTTGGTTGCTGTCTTACTTACTTTTCTTCCTGTTGCTATAATAAAATATACTGACTAAAGTAACGTGAGGAAAGAAAGGAGGGATTATTTTGATCCATAATTTTAGTTACAGTCCATGACAGAGGACAAGTCAAGGCAACTTGTCCCATTGAACCCACAGTCAAGAAGAAGACGCTGATAAATGAATGTTCAGCTCATTCCTCTTTTGTCTACAGTCCATAATCCCAGACTAAAGAATGGTGCCAGCCACAGTGGGCAAGTCTCCTACATCAATTAACCAAATAAAGATAATACCTCACTGGAATGTCCCTTTTAAAAATAGCAGAGACTAAATAATTATTTCTGTATTTGGAGTTAAGCCTTGTCTCTGTGTACATAGATGACCCATTGAAATGTTCTGGAATAAAGTTTATTGGGCTTTAAGGAGTCCGGGGTAAATGGCCTTTCTTTGAAATGCTTTTGTCAGAATTCTTTTGTATTTCATATCCTTTTTAAAATTTTTTATTAGATATTTTCTTTATTTACATTTCAAATATTATCCCCTTTCCTAGTTTCCCCTCCAAAAACCCCCTTTCCCATCCTCCCTCCCCCTGCTTCTATGAGGGTGTTCCCTCCACCCACCCACTCACCCTCTCCTGCTTCCCATCCTGGCATTCCCCTACACTGGGGGGCATCAAATCTTCACAGGACCAAGGACCTCTCCTCCCATTGATGTCCCAAAAGGCCATCCTCTGCTACACATGCGGCTGGAGCCATTGGTCACTCCATGTGTAATCTTTGGTTGGTGGTTTAGTCCCTGGGAGCTCTAGGGGTTCTGGTTGGTTCATAATGTTGTTCCTCCTATGGGACTGCAAACCCCTTCAGCTCCTTCAGTCCTTTCTCTAGCTCCTCCATTGGGGACCCTGTGCTCAGTCCAATGGTTGGCTGCTGTCTTTGTTGGGCTCTGGCTGAGCAGATTTCACATTCTTAAATGGGAGCTAGAATGTGAGTGTGTAGATTTTAGGAGGTGAACATTCATAATTGAAAACTCTGAAATATGAAATGCACCAAAATCTGAAACGTCTTAGGTGCTAACATAAATGTTAAACTTTCGAATACTTCAGATTTTCTGATAAGAGATGTTCAATTGGACTGGTGACTAATATCTGACTCAACACATTTGCTTTTCTGTTTCTTTGATAGAATGCCATGACCAAGGAAACTTATAGACTGTGTATTTATTTGGACTTATGGTTCTAATGGGATCAAAGGCTGCCATGGTGGGGGAGCATGGCACTGAGCAGCAGGCATGGCCATAGCAGCTCTAGCAAGATGCTGGGAGCTCACACCCTTTACCATAAGCAAGTAGCAGAAAGTAAACTAAAAGAAGGTGAGGCTTTTTCCTCTCAAAGCCTCCAGTGACACACTTCCCAAGCCTTCCCAAAAACTGCCACCAACTATGGACCAACTGTTCAAATGTCCAAGATCCTGGGGCTACTCCTCATCCCACCACACATATAATGGATAAAAAATTATCATGTATTATTTTGCATTTTTCAAATGAATTTTACTTCATGTTCAGTAGCCACAGGGGGATGGTAGTTGATGTATTTAAAACAGTTTATCTGTACGTGGTCATGACTGTCTATGATCAAAGTATTCCAGGAGCTAGAGAGATGGCTTAGGTATTAAAAAGTACTTGTTGCTCTTGCAAAGAAGATGGACTCAATTCCTAGCACCCGCATGGCAGCTCCAAACCACTCATGACTCTAGTTCCAAGGCACACTTCTGGCCTCTGCACATACCAGGCATGCAAGAGGTACACATAGAGACATGTGGGCAAAACACTCATACTCTAAAATAAATAAATCTAATAACATTTTCAATAAACTAAGCCCACAGAACTCCAGATAATGACAAAAGAGGATTGAAAATTCAAGGCTAGCCTGGGAAACAAAGCAAGCAACCATGCCTCAAATGGCAAAATAAGACAAAGGCAGCAGTGAACAAACAAGATATGGCTCAAACACTGAGGCATGGTATAGAGTTCTTATGGGGCTGGGCATTGCTATAATTAGGACATACTGCCATTTCAGCAGCAGCAGGGAATTCAATAAACAGGCTTTGCCATGTGGGTCTTTTAAGATCTTGAACCGCTCCTGTGTTGAATGTCAACTTAGAAAACAGATAAAATTACTGCTGTCTAGAAAGCAGTGAGGTGTGAATTTTAAAAGCTTTGAAATATTATATCGCACAAATCTGGTCTGAAAATCTGATAGGCGTGCACTATGAAAAAGCATTTGCAATCGTATTTGTGATTGTGGGCTTTGAAGGAAAAAGATAAACGCAGAAAGAGAAGTTTGAAGGTCTACCTTGAATTTGACACCTCTTTCAAAACATTTAGGGGGTGGGGAGCAAGGTAACTTAGCAGAAGTCTCCGGAAAGATGAGCCAAGTCCTCCTACTTGCCCCAGTTCTTGTCTCTAGTTCTAGCCTCTCAAGAACAGTGACAACTTTATGTAAACCCCACTAAGAGAAATGAAAAAGCTGTGCAGAGGCTGGTAGGTGGAAACACAGGTAAGGATGGGATAAGATGATATGGGCAGGTGAACTGGCAGATAATGAAAGGCTGGGACACAGGAGGAGGAGGAGGAGGAGGAGGAGGAGGAGGAGGAGGAGGAGGAG
>NW_021620939.1:2473654-2543168 GCF_004785775.1 Grammomys surdaster | reverse complement strand
AGGAGGAGGAGGAGGAGGAGGAGGAGGAGGAGGAGGAGGAGGAGGAGGAGGAGGAGGAGAGAACAGCAAAACCAACCACCCAACCCCAAGACGATTCCTGTAAGAGAAGGATTGTGGGAAGAATACACGTTTTTTTTCCACTTCAGGATGTGTTCAGAGGCAGGGAATTTTCCACTACAGGGAATGGAGGCAGTTCATGTTACCTAAGCTCCTTTCACCTCTGAGAATCCATTTAATTGGTTCCAGATGTTAAATAGAGAGGCAGTGTCAAGGGTTTAGTAGTTTGATGACCTGGGTGCTACACTCTGGGGCCAAATCTTGGCTCAACCTTTTGGATGAACCTCACCTTGAATTAGTCACTTGGACACTCTGGGTCAGCTTCCTGTACCAAATAGAAATAGGACAGCCCATATCTATTTCTGGCAATACTCTAAGGGTCCATAACATATAAACATATAACATATAAATATATAGAAACATATTAAAAGCTTTTATTTCCATGGAATAAGTCAAGGGGCCCTTTAACTCGGGTTTCTTGTTTTGTTTTTGTTTTTTTCCCCCTACTCACTCTACTTCACTTCCCATCTTTCCAAACAAGCCATTTCTGGCTGCTCACAGACACTTTATCTTACTGGGACAGTGTGGGAAAGTCTACCTAAGGAAAAATGCAATACTCTCCAGTAACAAAAATGGGCCAAGATTGCGGCCAAGAAGCAAAACATTTTATGTTTTTCATACCATAACCACCATCTGTGAAACGAATCAACCACACACAGGATCCCTGAGAAATTCGAATTCCAGGGTTGAACACAAGAAGAATATTGAGCTCACCAGAGCGTTTAAACCTAGAACTGTGTGTTCATACAAGTATTTTTTCCCCACAGAATCATGTTTTAGAGGGCAGTCTGCCCCCTCACATCTGAGATGAGACACCGATTGTTGCTCATAGCTCCGACACAATTGCCTTGAATTAGTAACTTTGTTTCATTCTGATACTCTCACTCTCCTGAGTCCCCCTCTTCACATAGTTTCAGTGAGTTTCTATCTAGAGAGCAGAAGAAGTTCTGGAGTCAATTTACTTAAGCTCAAATACTAAGTCTACTACTTATAGGGATTAGACTTCAATTTATTATCTGAAAATAGGATAATCCCTATCAGACGGGTGAAAGTTAATTGGCCTTAAGTATCTGGTCAATTAAATCTTGGCTCTGGGATCAGAAGATAACGAAGGCAGCAGTGTTAACTGTCCAGCACTCCATCCGCAAAGACCTCTGAGGCTTCGGTCTCCATTATCTCTCTGAACACTAAAAACTTAAAGCCCCGTTCAGAGTGTGTCAGTAGCCAGTAAAAGTTAGGCCCCCAAGGCAGCTAAACCAGAGATGCGCCCTGAGGCTTTCAACGGCTTCGTGGATGCGCCAGAACACTGTAGTCTAAGCTCCTCTCCAGAGTTACAGTAGCCAGTGCAACTGCAGAACACAGGCTGAGAGGCGTGTCTCCATCTATTCAGGGGGCGTGGCCTCCCGGGAAGCCCCCCCAGGGGGCGTGGCGCCTCGCCCCTAGCTTGGTCCAAGGTTCTCTTTCGCTATGCGCACGCGTACTTCCCGAGAGGCGGAACGACGGGCGGTGCGCACAGAGCGCTTCCCGGAAGACGGCGATTGGACCGCAGAGGGAGGGAGCAAAGTGCGCCCGAGGGCGGGGCGCGAGGCGGAAGCGCTGAGGTCAGCTGACAGGGTCTCGTGACGGCCGGGGCGGCGGCCACGCACGCGCGTTGGTGTTCAGCGCTCGCAGCCTGGTCGAAGATGGCGGCGTCCAGAGCGAGCCTCTGAGAGGCAGAGGGAGGAGCGGAGGGGTGGGGGCCGCGGCGCAGGAACCCGCGGCGACAGGCCCCGGCGGGGAAAGGGGAAGCGAGAGGGGACGGGGCCGGCGGCGCCTCATCCCACTTAAGACGTGGAGCCGGCGGCGGGCGGAGCTCGGGCTGGAGCGCCTCCAGCCTCCTGCGAAGGTAAAGCCGCCTCCGGCTCTGGGTTTCTGCGATGCCGCTTCCCACCTTCGGGGACCCGGGGACTCCGGGCAGGGACCACAGGGCGGGCAGCGTTAAGCTGCTGTGGCTCGAGGCTGCTGAAGCAGTGTTCCTCCGCCCTGTGATTCCTGCGCTCGGACCCTCCCCTCCCCCGGCTCTGAGTGACATTTGCCCGGGGCACTGCCCTGGCAGCCCCACCCCTTTCTCTGCCTGGCAGTCTTTTCTCCCATCACTATCCCAGTCCCCCACTTCTCTCGGCAACTCTCCCTGACTTGACTCCACACCTCCTTCCCCTGTGGGCTCCGCCCTCGGGATTCCCTTCTGGATGCCGGCGCCTCCGGTTTTCTTAGGTTAGCGGTCCTCCTTCCTTCCTCCGGGGTCCCGCGTAGACTCGCTTTTTTTTTTCCCCCTCGTCTCAGTTTCGATTTGACGGGAAAGGAGGAGAAGCTGCTCCTCTTTTCCTCAAGTCCTTTATCAAACACCAATTTTCCCCCAAGGCTTTTTCTTCATGCAAAGTAGCCTGGCCTGTTCACTGTTTCCCATGCTGGGCTGTGATTTCACCTCTGAACGCGGCTTTTGGTGTAGGTGAAGCAGCACTTTGGACGCTCAGTGAAGTGGGTGTTCAGAGTACACCTGCGTGCCTTTATCTCCAAAAGCCCTCTATTGTAAGATGCTAAATTAGCCACTCTTGAAACCGTCTCGCTAATCACTTGGTGGAAGGATGATGTAGATAAAAATCGCCCCCTAAGATAGAGATGAACTCCCAAAGGAGTGATTTTTTTTCACTTCTGCGACCTGCTTTTCCCCTTTATTCTACAATTGGGTTTTTGTTTGTTTGTTTTTGTTTCTAGTGCCTCATTGTTTAACTTAATTTAGCTTACAGCATAAACTCCTTTAATTTTCATATATAATGTAAAACAATGTTTAAGTTTCAATATCGTAAATGGTGGCTTTGACCACCGTTTACCACATTACATTAATACCACATTACATTTAGGGACTGCCAGTCCTGGTTGAGAAAACACTGAGTTTACATTTGTTTGAAAACAGGAAGTCCAAAAAATTAAAGGAGAAAAAGAGGAGTCAGAGTTAAGAAACAGGGATGTGAAGGCCTTAAAGCTAGAGTCCTAGGCTAATACCAGCGTTCATATTTGCCTGAGAAGCTATGGAGAGTCTTTTTTTTCTAATGCAGCAGTCGTAGTCTAAATTGTACTAGCAAGCCTAACTGCAAACAAATCAAGTTCTTAAGGTAAAAATTTACTAAAACATGAATGTCTTCAGTAAAAAAGTTATGCACTGGTAGGACGTATGAATTGTTTGGTTAGTCAGGTAGATGATAATAATCTGTTTTTCATAAACTTAGAAGAAAGGTTAATAGTGGAACTTAGTTCCCAATAGATACTAAAGTAGAGTTGAAATCAAAAGAGCATGTTATACCTATGTTGGCCCCATTCCCCCAGCACTTGTAATGACATGGGTGACTTTGAGGTGGCCGTTTCAGACTTTTCTCCTGCTTCTCTGAGGAAAGTGTAAAGAGAGTTAGGCTGCTACATGGCAGCCCAGTTTTGTTTGGTGCTAAGGTTTTGGTCTATTGTCTGGCAGGGTTTAAAGTGCAGTTTTTAGTTCGTTATGTTTGTTTTAGCCTTCACATATTAGGATAATTTTTTTGCACTTAAAATGTTGTTTGTATTTATTTTGTGTGTTTGAGTCCATGTAGCATGTGTGTGGGTCAGAGGGCAGCTTGCAGGAGTGCAGTTTGTTCTTCATTGTGTGAAACCTGAGAATTGAACTCAGGTAGTGAGCTGTAATGGGTGTCTCCATCATGTGGGACTGGAGCATTGAGCTCAGGTTGTTAGGCTCATCGGGAGGCCATTCAAAGTCTTCTCCTCAGCTTTTTTATATAAAATAATTAACATGTTCTTTGGTATCCTGAAATCATTTATACCATTTAGTTTTGATTCTAAGACGGAAGGCTTTGCTCTAATCTTTACAGAGCGGGGTCTGGGGTGTGGAAACAAAAAACTAGACTAACCAAGTTGATCACTTCAGAGATAGCTTAGAGGACTGAGGACACGAGAACCACTGACTCAGCGCGGGCTTGAAGGAGGAGTTGGAGAGGGAGGGGTGAAAACCAGAGGAGGGCTTTTGGACGTGGTTTAAGAGTTCAGCTAGAACAGTTGAAAATGGATGGAAGTGCTAACTTAGACGCTGTTTACACACAAACTTCACTGGGGACACTCCTGGGAAAGATGGGCAAAAGTCTCGCTGAGAGTGTGTCATTGAGACCTGGTGGAGGGGAACAGCAGCAGAGCTTTTAAGAAGGTTGAGAAATTGCTCTAATTCTCTCTCCTTGGGAATAACAAGGTTTAATGTATGTGTGGGAGCCATACATTACCAGCACTATTGATAGTAAAATGTATTGAGCTTAGTGGAATATAGAGAAGTAAGAATATAATGATTAGAACAGAGACTGCATCCCCAAAAGTGCAAGGTCACAAGGAGCACAACACAAGGGTCAAACAGACATTTCTCTAGTTAAATCACCTCTCTCCACAGATACACATTATTTTGCAAAAGAATGAAGCCAGTGGTGCCCTGCAGTTAACTGTTGCAAGAACATGAACCCAGCTCAACTCCTAACAGGGTTACTGTAACCTCTGCACTTGGCCTCACAAAGCAAAGAGATACTCATCTGGTCACAAAATTACTCACCTTTGTTTCCACTACTCTATAGTGTCTGGCTTTCAGTGAAGTAAGACACAGATGAAAAGCTAAAAGGAAGAAAATAAATTCCTAAGAGAGCAGTTATCATAGCTACACTCAGATTGTAGATGGTGGTAGATAATGTTATCCAACAGAGAATAGTCAAATGCTGGATGTGATGAATAATTTCAAAAACAAAAGCACAGCAGAGAGATGCAGCGTGCCTTTTGGGCTTACCTGATGTGTCGCTTAGAGGAAAAAACAGCAGACCTGTATGTAATGTCAGACTCATTCTGTATCATTAAAACACTGATGAAAAACATTCAAAGACTTGGAAATACTGAATTTGGTTCTCAGGACTCAGGCTAGGTTAATCACAACCACCTGTAACCAGCTCCCTCTTCTGGTCTCAGTACCTACATCTGCTTGCAAATACCCCCACACACATACACATAACATTTAAAAACAATAAAAATAAAATTTAAAGGGAGTTTAGATAGCCAGGCCATGATGGTGCACACCTTTAATCCTCACCTTTGTTTCAAGGTGGACTGGTCAGAGCTCTATTAGAATTTATTTATATATATATATATATATATATATATATATATATATATATATATGTATGTGTGTGTAGATATATATACATGTATATCTATATCTGTATATATATATCTCACAAATACACTTGTTTACACACACACATATACACATATATAGTTTATAAGATATATATACAGAGTTGTATAGTGTGCAAGAACCCCTCTCTGAAAGATTAAAAATAAAAGGGAGAAAGATACACCATGAAACCAAAAGATAACTACATTAATAGGCAGAACTGACTTTATGGCATATTATATTGATTATTACAGGCAAGTTCTCCACAAAAATAGACCTCGGTGTAAAACATAAAACTAAAGTATTTCTAGGAGATAGGAAAACAAGTGTTAGAACTTTAGTATTTAGATAGGATACCAAACATATTCGTAAAGGAAAAATATACAGTGTTGAAGTTAGGCCTGGTTCTGTCTCCCAGCCCCATGCTCCCAAAAATAAGACTCAGACTCAAAATACATTTACAAATACCTTGGCCATATAGCTAGGCTCTTCTCTGACAGATATAACTTAAAATATCCCATTTATTCCAGCCTACATTTTGCCATGTGTCTGGTTACCTGTGCTCAGGTACCATGTATCCGTCTTGTCACATCTTCCTGGGTGGATCTTCTGCCTGGCTCTATCCCAGAATCTTTTCTCTCTCCCCAGAATGTCCCACCTCTATTTCCTGCCTAATCTATAGGGCATAGGCTTTTTAATTGACAGTGATGTATGTATACAGTACACAAGATATTCTCTCTACAATACAGATTTGGAAGAAAAAAGATACAAACATTCTGTATGTCAAGAAAATAAGCACACCTCTCTGGTGGTATATAAAGTCAAAAGGCATTCTGTGTGCTTTCCCCAAAAAATCGCTTTGCTATGTTAAATTGAATAAAAACAAGACTTATGAAAAATAGGTTAGGGCCACAGAACTGTGAACTTTACGGTAACATCTAACGCAATGGGCACTTGGAAGCAACATTATTTGGCAGGGATCAGTACTCTGTCATTTTGTTAGTTGCTTGTGGACATGAGCATTGGAAGGAGTCACAGTGTATTGAGTTTCTGTGAAGTTTTTGAAAGGAAATGTAAATGAGATGGGATGTAAAGTTGTATGGTGTATGCACGGATTGTAGCTCTTTGCTCTGTGACATGCATGTACATGCTTTGAGAACTTCTAAGTGGCTGTTCAGCTGAGTACTTATATCTACATTCACCTTATGTTTCCCAGTGATTTATGAAATAGCCCATCAGGAAATCAGGAGTCAAACTCCTTCAGGTGTTGAGTATATGCTAGGCAGACACTCTGCTTCCAAACTATAGCCCCAGCTCAGTGTGCCAGCCATATTGGAATAAGTAAATGATAAATTATCTAAATGGCATTGTGGCAAAACTGACTGCATGCATTTCAATATACAAAGAAATATGGCCACACCACAGTAAGCAATAAAATTGTCAGAGATATGCACCTTTGTATAGAATTAGTTTGTGACAGAAACATGAAAGGGCACTTTTCATCTTGGTGACTTAAATACCACAAGTGGAATCATTGTTAGCATTGTTTTCCAAACCGAAAAAGGTAAGTATAATCTCTCAATTTATAGCAGCTCTAGTACTGGGAAATTGATGTGCATTAAACCCTGTAGAAGATAATTTTGTTTTTTACATTTAAATTGATTAGGTTGTGGGGGTAGCTTATTATGAATAGGCATTCTCCTATGCAAATGAGCACTTGGACATTGAGGACAGATTTTCAACTTTGTGTGTATCTGTCACTGTGTGGTTGCAGTTTGACTGGAAGTGCCTCTGGAGGCCAGAAGAGAGTATTGGGTCCCCTGGATTTGGAGTTTCGGGCAGTTGTGAATTCCTTGATACAGAAACTGAACTCGGTTCAGTCTTCTAGACCAGTGGTTCTCAACCGGTGTGTCTTGACCCTTTTGGAGGTGGAATGACCTGTTCACAGGGCCACCTAAGACCATAGAAAATACAGATACTATGTTACCATTCATAACAGTAGCAAAATTAGAGTTATGGAGTAGCAAAGAAATAATTTTATGGTTGCAGGGGTCAGTACATCATGAACTGTTTTAAAGTTAGGGAGGTTGAGAACCACTATTCTAGGTTATCAGTTCATGCTCTTAACCACTGAGCTATTTCTCCCAGTCCCTAGTTCAAAATTTTAATCAGTATTCCTAACACATTTTCCTTCTGGAGCAGTGTATTTCTGAGTACATGCCAGCCTTAATCCCTCTTGTTATAGAAACTGATTCATAGTCATGGGAACTCCCCAGAGTCACTGATTTAGGGAATATTCTTTCAGCAACTAGCTGAAGCCAGGGTATGGTAATGGTCATATTCGTTGACTTAAGACAGAGTTACCTGTGAAGAGGTGCATTCAGTGTAGCATACTTACACTTATTTCTGTGTGCTCTTAACTTTATTCAGCAGCCCATATACTGTCATATGAACTGCTCATGAAAAATGTGACTTGTAAAACAGGGTCAAGAGCAGTGGGCTTTCTTAAGTAGCTCATGTATTTAACCTATGGGTGAGGACTGGTTTGCACCTGATTAACAGGTAGGAAAGAAAACACCTAAAGCAGTCTGTGGTAATTATTCTAATGCTCTGCCTTTAACTATCGTTATCAGAACTTAAAGAACTACTCAGGTTTTGCATGGAGCAGGCTTTCTCTAATAGATCTAAAATTCTGTACTAACTTTATTGAAAGTTAGACTTTCATAGGCATTTCTGATTTGTGTGCCTTTGGTATTTTTGCTGTAGAATTCCTCTCCCTCAAACATGTAAGTCGTGATTCAGAATGTATTTTGAATATTGATTAAATCTTAGGGCAGGTAAGCCACATTTCCCCCAGACCTTTAAGTCACTGACTTTATTTTTAAAAGTGGAATATTCTTCTTTAAAAGTAATTTAAAGGTGCTGTGTAGGTTATAAACCCCTTGGCAGAGGTAAAAATACAGGCATTTCAGAAAGAACAAACTTGAAACGTGTTCCTGTTGCTTGGTGTTGGGTGGGAGGAAATCTTTGCCACTCACATGGCCTGTGTTTTAATAGTGTTTATTAGGTATGGAGTGCTAACTGTAAAACATAATTCAAACTGTGTTTGCTGCAGGACTAAGGAAATTAGCCCCTGTTGGTAAAGGGAAAACAAGTCGAATCGTAGCCAGTAGAATTCTCTGTTGTCCACTAGGGCCTCCTTAGCATGGTACAGCTAAACTTTGAAGTGCCTGCTGACTGAGATAAAGAGCTTGTTCATCTAGAGTGTGTTGTTCTTGTAAAATCAATATTCACATTTGAGATACAATGAAATAGAAGTGAGATCTGAAAAATCTAAAAAATATGTAGGAACTAGAGTATACGAATGATTAGCAGAACAGATTTGAGAAGAATTGAGCATATTTCTGAAAAGATGAATATTCTTTCAGATGAAAATTTTCAGTTTCGAAAGGGCAAAGTCACAATACATCTTGCATGAAAATTTTATTTTTAAAAAATAATAGATAAATCTATCTAGAAATGAAGTGTTCCTCAGATGAAATCAACATATGCCTGACTAAAATAGAAGAGATATATGCTTTAGTTGGAATCAACATATACATGATTAAAATAGATCTCCCTTAGCTCGGCATTTGATTTATATTGCTGAATAGGAAAGACAATACAATTAACTGCTGTGGTGAGGCTGGGAGGTAGCTTAGCACAGCATGAGGTTCCGAGTTAATACCCAGAACCTATTTTAAGAAGTCAGCTGTGGTAGCACCTATAATTTCAATGCTGTCAGAGGTGGAGAAAAGTGGGTTCCTGGGCTTTCTCACAAACCAGCTTAGAGTAACCTGTGGGTTCCAGGCCATTGAGAAATCATCTTTCAGTTTAAAGGGAGGGGGCAGTTTCTGATGAATAACTATGTAGATTGACCTTTGTCTCCCTACTCAGGTACTTGTGTACCTGCACACACAATTAACTGCTCTGGAGGACCTCCCCCCCACAAAGTGAGTTAGATTTGGGGTTGTATTTTAACCTCCCTTTATTTCTAGTTATTTTGACTTTATAAGAGACAATGGGGCAGAACTGAGATTATTAATATTGCTGTGGCAAATAATACAACAGCATACTGTAACTTCTGGACAGTTATTGAGGTATATGATTGCCAGCCAAACGTGATGTTGCTGTGGCAAATAATACAACAGCATACTGTAACTTCTGGACAGTTATTGAGGTACATGATTGCCAGCCAAACATCATGTTGCTACTTGCTTCCCTATTTTGTGACAGTGTTTTTCTCTAGGGGTTTAAGCTCTTCAGGTCAAGGGGTGTAAAGTGAGGTATCCTGAAACCGTGGCAATACATTTCTTGCTGTCTTAAGGTTATTGTAGGTATCATACACATTAATACTGATTGGTTCTTTCTGAAGAAAATACTTGGACTTAGTCACACATTAAAACAAAACAAAAAAATGACCTGGGTGCAGTATTTAACCCAGCTATGGGGATGACTGAGGCTGGAGGATCACTTGATTCTAAGAGTTTGAAGGCAGCCTAGGTAACTTAATGAGAACCTGACTAAAAACAAAACAAGAACAACAGCAAAGCAAACCTGGGATTAAAGTTCAGGTGGTAGGTGTCCTCAGTACAGCATATTTTATCTAAAACAGTTTAGATGTAGCTTTTTAATCTGAGTAAAAATTAATGTTGTTAGCCATTTTTTAACCTTTTGTTTTCAAACAGTACTAAGCTAATTATAATTGATATAAATTTCAAATCCAGTTGTGAAAATTAGATTTTTAAAAAGCCAGTGTATGCTTCCTGAGTGGCAGTGGACATGATCACGAGATAAACTGAAACGTCATCTTTACAAGTTTGCCTCAGTGCTGTGACGATCTGCCATGTAGGATGTGTTTTGTGGGGATGGTGAACACTCCACTGTAGGAAAGCTTACTCAGGGAAGTAGGGCAGACTTACAGCTTCTCCTCAGCACACTGGACACGTGTCATTCCCGGCCATGTTGGAAGAACTTTGTATCAGGCATTGTCATGCCTCCCTCCAGCATGTTGTGGTTAATCTCTTCCTGTCATTGCTTTATCACAGTTCTGTCTTTTATCTACCCATCAATCCATCTTAAATTTTGATGCATTTTAAAACAAATTAATACTTGCAGTTCATTAACTGAGAGCAAACTCTGTACTTAGATTTCATAGACTCAGAGTGAGGAAATTAGTTTCTTCCCCGATTATTCCTAATTGTCATATTTATATAATAATTACTTTCAGATAGTTGTGCAAAATATAATGCTTTCAACAGGTGAAAACCTTTTAACTCCGATTCCTTTGTTCACTAACTGTATTTTTTAATGTACAGCTTCATTGTCCTTACTTAGTCCTTTGAGTTTAACAAAAGCCATGCACATGTGCTTAATTTTGCTGTACAGGAAACCTTTTCCACTTACGCTCTGGTTGCAGTCTGCTTCAGGCTGTGCCTGAGATGGTGGCTTCAGTCTGTTTTTTTTTTTTTTTTTTTTCCAGTGTCTGTGTGATGTAGGGCCTACTAAATGAACTCAGTTGTTTTGGTTTTTTGTTGTTGCTTTTCCGTCTCTGTGTGTGTCTCTCTGTGTGCATGTGTGTGTGTGTATCTGTATGTCTGTGTGTATGTCTGTCTGTCTGTGTGTGTCTGTTTATCTGTGTGTCTGTATCTGTGTGTGTCTGGGTCTTTGTGTGTGTTTGTGTCAAAGTCATTATCTTCTCTGGATCATTCTAATTTTATTGACAAGTGATTGAAAATGGGTGCCAGCCTTACTGCCAGTAATAAATTAAAGTGCAAGACTGTTGTTGGAAAGCACGAAGCGTAGAATTCATTGAAAAGAATGACTTCAGCCAAAACACCATTAAAGTTGAACCTAGGGCATGCTGTATCCCTGAGGACAGCCCCAACTCTTTATCTTGTATTGTTTTGAGGCAGGGTCTTGTTTTTCATCTTTCCCTTATTCAGACTCATTCTCCTGCCTCAGCCTCCCAAGTTCCAGGCTTATAGATACACACCACCATGTCTGCCAAGCCTGAATTTGGCCTTGGCATTTTAACCTTTATTACATTTCTAGCAAAAGAATTACCTGAGATGATGTAAAAAAGTATATATAATGAAAAGCATTGACGCTAACCTGTCAGTCAGTGGAGACACCTCAGCATGGCTTAGTTACAGGGGACATGTAAATAAATTCATCAAAGGCAAGTAGAAGTCTTGATTTGAAATTCTTGAAGGAATGAATTTAGCTGATAGTTTTAGCAGGTGGCCTGCCTAATGGGCAAAGGCTAGCAAGACAGGATCCCACTGTACTGTTTATCATCCTTTAAGCTGGACAGTTATTTATAGCACATGCTTATAAATGACTCTTACCGATGCTGCTTGATGTCTGCCTCTCAGTACCAGGAGTTCTGCTGCTTTCTTCATGAATAATAAATAATGATTGCTTAGGTGTTTTTACCCATTAGCGATTATATTTAACCTCTTTAGAGCTTATTAAAATAGAGAAGAGATAATTACTGAATGTTAAATTTGTTCATGAAATTTCTTTTTTCCCTCAGAAGTTCACAAATGGTTAAGTAAAAATTATGAATGCTGATTAAATCAACAGAACATTGTACTTTTGAAGTTAGAAATTCTAGGTAATACATTGTGGTTTCTTCATCCATTGGGAATAAGGTTCCCAGACACCCAGCTGAGTTTTTCCTATGCAGACACACACAGTCACATGATCCCTTTTTCATCTCACCTAAGTCACTTATCAGTGCGACTGTGGCTTTTGAAATTGATGCTGCAGCAAGGTTCATGATGGTTCCTTTACAGTCCAGCAGAAGGTTTCTTTTCACCATGGGCTTTAGGATCCTAGGTGTGCCCTCTTCCTATCCTTTCACTGGAGGGAACTAGTTGGAGCTTCTCCACATGTCCACAACATTGCTAGCATTCTCTACTCCTGAGTGTCAGGTCCATTGTGAAGTAAAGTAAGGGTTACCTAACAGCACACTGCCACATCAGAGCTAGCAGTCTGATAAGCAGAGGCTGCCAGGTGACTAATGTCCCCAGTGTCATGCACAGCATGGATTTGTAAGACGGAGAGAATTAGGAGATGTCATCACATGAGACAGTGTGTAGTTTAAAACTTGTGAATTGTTTGGTTCTATAACTGACACAGCAGATAGGTTGAGTTGCTCTACATTGAATTATAGGAGGACTGGAATTAATAAAAGGTAGAGGAAGAACCATAAATACTCCCAATGCCTTAACACATACAAGTGCCAGTAGATACTTGGAAATAAAGGAGAAAATAGAAATGCACAAGAACTTGTGTATCTGGAGTGGTGTATTTGAAACATGATAGTTGATAATTAATATTCCTGAATTTTTGCTCTAAGTGTCTAAGTTGTCTCTTTTAGTCTATACCACAGCCCTTTGGGACAGGTATCCATCCCTATTTTATAGATGGCTGTAACGCAGAGAAATTCACATTTATTCAGAGTTGTTCAAGGTCACACAGCCAGTGAGTGATAGCTACTGTATCTACCTTTGGCAGTAAGAGTTCTTTTTTTAAGTTCACCATCACTACTTTGGTAATAGATGTGTGCTGACCTAGTGCTTATGTTATGAACAGGGACCAGCAGCCCTGGGATTTGTGCCACATCTACAAGGTCTCCCCAAGTAAGTCACCTGACCACAGTGCTCTGGGCATCCCCAGACTTGCTGCCACTCAGTTTCTTTGGTTTGATTGAAGCTTTTCCAGCTTTCCCCTGGTCAGTAAACAGTCAACACAGCCTCTTCACCTCTCTTCTCTTTTGTAAAACCTGGGCTGGAACTAAATAGGTAGCCCAAGGTAGCCTCAAACTTAAGAT
Organism: Grammomys surdaster; assembly: GCF_004785775.1. Lineage (NCBI taxonomy): Eukaryota > Metazoa > Chordata > Mammalia > Rodentia > Muridae > Grammomys > Grammomys surdaster. The sequence continues at coordinate 2,529,948 of NW_021620939.1, read as the reverse complement.
GATCTTCCTACCATCATACCTGAGTGTATTTCTTGTGTTTTTCTGCTTTTTGTGAATTGGTATTACTGTATTTTGTGAGTTCTTTATTTAGAAGTATGTTGATAGTCTGAAAGTGTTAATGCTGTTTTCAGGCCACCTGTTAATCATTGGATAAACTGTCTTTAAGAAGGTTTTCCTGAGAGCATAAATAAATTGAAAATTTAGAAAATTTAATGTTATCCTGCTAGGAGGTAGGTCCCAGCCTCAAACCAAAATCTGGTTATTTTTAAAGGCTCAAAGTTAGTTAAAATACCCTTTTTTTTCTGAAATCTCCTTGAGAAGTACCTAAAGTCATGCTCTGGTAGATTGCTGTCACATGTTTGTTTGGAACACTTGGAAAAGTTCAAAGGGTAGCTAGTTTAGATGGAAGTGCTTCATGGTTTGTACTTACAGGTGGTTTAATAGCAGCGTTGGAGTCTTTGTCTTGCATTTACTGCAGTCGTTGGTTTCTCTGTTTGAATTGTAGTTTCAAAAGTTGTTTCATACAGGTGTTTGATTCTTTCCAGGTAAATATAATAATTGAAGTAAGTTTTCCGTTCTCCTAGGAATATGCTATCAAATGATACAAGATTACATGGTGAAAATGGATTTCCTGAGGATGAAGGAATTTAGGGAAGCTTGGATTAAATATGTAGAATGAAGAGTTAAGAGACTGGGCCAGAGCCTGATCCATCCGTTTAATTAGCTGTGTAACCTTAGGATGTAATTGAATTTCTCCAACTCTCAGTTTTGTTGTCAACAAAATGGGAGCCATCAGGGCACCAGGATTTGATAAATGTGTAGTAGATGCTTAGTGCAGTCACTAACAACTGAGTACTTGCTAAGAGCCACCGAAGAATGAGTCTCCGGACATCACAGTCTCCCCAACTTTCAGATGTCTTTCAGTGGATATTATTATTATTATTCCATTTTGAGGCCAATACCAGCCCTGAATTATGTTATTTGTAAGGTGACTTAACTACATGGGTCCCTGTCTCCTGCCTGCTCCCTTATCACTCAGACATACTTACCTGAGTGTAGCATGACCAAAGGGCAGGCCTTTGGTGCCGAGGAGCAGTTCCTGTCCATAAAGATCACATTTGCTTTATTGGCTTGAATACAGTTCTGCAGCAGGAGCAGTTGCTCCCAGAGACTATTAAGATTTTCTGAAATTAGTTATCAGATTTTTAATTTTTTTTAGATTGATTTTTTTTTCCCGTTTCTCTTTTTATTTGTGTGTCTGTTGCCTATGGAAGTCAGAAGAGGGCATTAGACCCCGAGGCTGGAGTTACAAATAGTTTGTGAGCTCTGGGAATTGAGTCTAGGTCCTCTATAAAAACCAGCCTAGGTCACCCTCTCCAAGAACAACTAGTATTCTAAACCTCTGAGCCATCTCTCTGGTCCCAGCCAGAGGAATCTTGATGTGCGAAATCCAAGTACTTTCCTAGTCTGTTGCTCTTTTTCTGCCAGCATGCTACTCTCCATTAGGAATGTAGTTTTCTTTTAACAAGCAATCCTGATAGCTTTTATTTTCATTTTTCATAGCATGTGTTAGACCTGTCTATCGGTCCTTGCCTCAAAATCCTCCCCATGTGTTCTCATCCTTCCTGAAATTCATCCTTCTGCAAACAGTGTGGTCCAGCCAATGTCAGTGACACTCAAATTCATTCTTCAGATGTTTAAGAATTCATAAATCTCTATTGTCTTTAATTGCAAAATTATTTTGCCTTTGGTCCCTTGTAGATTTACTAGGGAATCATGTCATTTCCTTATGGCTCATACCCTAAGTTCTATGGGGTTAATATTTTAAAATATTCTTTTTTTTATTAGTTAGTTTTGAGATGGAGCTGGCTATGTGGTACTGGCTTACCTGGAAGCTAGGTAGCCAGCCTGGTCTCATTATCCTTCAGCTTTGGCCACCCAAGTGCTGGGTTCCCAGTGTGTGCCTATTATCAGGCCTTTAGGGTTTTGTTCCCGTTTTTACTTTATGATACCATAATGATACCAGTTTCTCCTCAAAAGCATTTTCTTCCTTTTCAGTTTGCCCAAAATAGTGCTTTGGTACAGACTCAGACATTCTGTTTCCTCCAATGTGGACCAAGAATCCAAACCTCATTCTTCAATGTCAGCCATTCACCTCCCTGTCCATCTTTCTCCTTTATCATCCCAGTCTTTATTTGTAATATATATAAGGGAAACTATACCATATATGTAGTCTAGGGTGTTTTTTGTTTGTTTGCTTGTTTTGAGTCTTTAGAGATAATATCTCAGTTTCTCTTTAACAATAATTACTTCAAATGATTCAGAAGGAAGGGATGTTGGTAGGTTCAGTAAATCTTGGTTGTCTCTTTGAGTTATATCAAATGCAAAATACAAAAATAAATCGTCTCTCCTACTCAAACAAAGGTCACACGAGCTTAAATAAAGGATCACACCAATGTAGTGTCATACCAGTACAAGCAAAGGGGCCCAGCAGCTGTCTAGAACGCATTCACTTGATACATACCAGTGAGAAAATGCATGTTGACTGTAAGATAAATTTCTTCTTATAATTAACAAAGAATTCAAAAATTGGTGTTGTGCTTCTGTTCCTTAGAGCGTGAATTAATGGTGCTTTTCCAGAAGATAAGACAAATCCTTTCTTGGATTGCCCCTAATAGAGAATTGGGCTTTAGGTGCCCATCAGAACTGCCCATGGACTTGTCCCACTAACACAAGATGCTTGTGAGACTGTTTTGTGTCGGTCTCTCTTGTAGACTTTAGGATACATTAGTGGACTAATAGGATTATTAGATAAATAACAAACTGGGCTTTAGACTGTGAAGAGTATTGAAGCAGGGACTGAAGGACTAGGAAGTATAGAGAGGAGGGTGGGAACAGTTTAAAACAGCATGGTTAGGGCGCTCTCACTGGAGGAGGTGAAGCTGTAAGCTCCAGATCATCACATGTGTAGAGGGTAAAGCTAGGTGGTGTAAAACAGAGGAAGAGTAAAGACTCTCCTTGTCCCTGCAGTACATACTCACGGAAATGCAAACCTTCTCACAACAGCTCACACACGTGTCATAGTAGCACTGTGTATAATAATCAGAAGGTGAAACAACACACATGTCGCTCAGTGGATAGGGGAACAAAATATGTATCCACACAGCAGAGCATTGCTGGTAAGGTCCCTTATGTAGGGAAAAACACACTAACAGAAAGCCTATTACTCACTGCTGGGTGCTGGGCATGAAAAGATCCAGGGTGTGACTGTCAGTGGGGATCTGTTTTGGTGTTTGTTTGTTTGTTTGTTTTTGAGATAAGGTCTCACTGTGTCGATTGGAATTCACTGTAGATCAGGCTGGCCTCAAACTCAGAGATCTCCCTCGTCCTGAGTGCTGAGAGTACTGACTGCTTTCTTGTTGGGCTGATGAGAAGGATTTTGAGTTGACGATGGCTGTGGAAGGTTTATGACTGGACTAAGGGAATCTTATACTTAGGAGGGTGAATTTATGGCTTATGAACTAGTTTCAAAAAAAAAAAAGAGTTGCCATATGTAAAGATGTAAAGCAAGCCTAAGCAAACTATAATTCATGTTTGAATTATTTACATATTGGTAAGTATCCTACAGTAATTTTTAGTAAGGTCAAAGAGAAGGGCCTACATCACTGCTGAGAATCCAGGCTCCACAGAACTTAGCTTTTGTATAAATAAGTTATGCTGTGTCTTCAACATCGCCAGCCTTTCGTTAGGAGACACCTCAATACCATCTTTCAGAGTCACCTGGATTCAAGTATTTTTCCTCCCCACACCCCATGAAATATGTGGCTTCTGGGTTTGTGTGCTGTTAGGTTACAATAAAAAAAATACAACACAGCTGCCTTCTCCGTACAGACACTGAGTCACCACAGAGTTAGCAGCCCTGTTCCACTAATCAGACTGCTGTAAATGTCCCTGAACTCTCAGCTTCCTTCTCTTTATTGCCGGGATAAGTCTGGTAATAGTTTAGAGAAGTAGTGCTGTCCTCACATGGCACGGAAATGGAATACTATGCAGCTTTAAATATTTTCTCAGTGAAGATTTAATTCTCTGGGGAAAGACACTTCCTTCTGTGGAGGTACATGAAGGTCTTGTGGTGGATTTGTTTTGAGACACAGTCTCACTGTATACCTCTGGCTAACTTGGAACTCACAGAGATCTGCCTGTCTCTAGTTTCTGAATGCTGAGATCAAAGGTTTGCACCACCATGCCTAGCTTGGTCGTTTGTTTGTTTTGAAAAGATGATTTTTCTAAATATAAGAAGAGAGGCCACAGTGCATGCCTTTGGATTCTAGGATGAAAGCTACCCTTATGAGCATTTTAGATGTATTATCATGGACATGTACTACTTTCCTAATTTAATGAGTTCTTTCTTGTAAATTCTTACTTAGGAAAAACTGCTCCTAAAGTGCCAAGGACAGCAGTGTGGCCAGCCCTTAGCTGTGCAGCAGAAACCGTCTATAATTGACTTGACTCTTGATAATTAATCTTAGGTGCTCATCATCTCTCAAGGCACTGTCTGTCAGTTTGACAGTATTGGATGTAAAGATTAAGTTTCTTCATTTGAAAACCTTGTACTCAGGATGTTGATCAAGGACGACTTTTGTCCTTGAACAGCAAAGTCTAGTGGGTCCCGGGAAAAAGAAGTGGTTGGGAAGACAATCAGGATACAGTGTTGAACACTGCATTGAGCAGTCCTGTGTCCTTAAACCTTACAGCAGTGCAGAGCTAGGGAACTGAGAAATGCTGTCCCTTGCTATGAGGGGAAAATTAAGACTGTATAACACTATGCTAAGGGAATCCATACCTCTGTCTTCCAGGTTTCAGCACAAAATGAACATAATTAGGGAAAATAAGGATCTGGCGTGTTTCTACACAACCAAGCACTCATGGAGAGGAAAGTAAGTATTCTTTGCTTTGACTTTTTTGACCTTCCATAAAGAACGGTTTCAGTCCAGTGTCAGTTCTTTAATGGTAAGGCACAGCCCAACAGTGCTCTTGGGCTTTCTCTGCTGGAAAGCTGTGTACACATTTTAATTGCACATGCCACATTGGAAATGCATTGCTGTCCCCTTTTCTTTTGATCTTTCTAGATTTTTCTTTAAAAAAAAGTTGAAAAGTAACAAGAGAAAGTCAAGCCATTGTGGCTTGGGTTGCTACAGTGTTGCTGTCATCAGCTTGTGCTCCAGTGTTGCCAACTGCATTAGCAGAGGCTGGGCTGTGAAGCAACCATTTGCCTCTGCTGAAGTTTGGAGCTTTTAAGACTGTGTTTATTTAATTATTTATTTGAATAAAAATTTTCATTAGAACTTTTTTCTTGGGTGGAAACAGTGTCATTTCATGTTTATATTTGTTTTAGTTGGACCAAGATGTCCTTGTGTTCCTTCCCCATTGGATGATGGTAATTTCTTCCCCATAGATTATTGTGAAGGTTTAATGAGGTGATATAGAGTGAATGAAGGCTTTGAAATTATGCCTTAAGTGCATTGATATTCACTGACTGGAACTCCTTGACTGTTAGAAAAGCAGTATAGTCCCTGGTCATTCTGAGAAGCATCGACTAGTGAGTCTTAGTGTCTCCCTTTGACAGACAGGTGACCACAGATCACAGTTCTCTGAGGTGGGTCTTGAGTAAAACATAACATGTGTGCATAGCTTTTGTTCTTACTCTTTGCTTTTCATGTTTTGGTTGGTGATGTGGTGGCCTCTTGGGTACCCCAATGTTTGAACATTAGTGTTTCTGACTTAACTTAGCAAAGTCACTAATTTTGAAAGATCTATTGCTTGGACTTGTTTTCTGTTAATTTCTTGTTTTTTGAACTTACATGTTAGGAAACACAATTTCTACCTTTGTAGAATACTGTGTGTATGTCCCCTCATAATTTCATTGGGCAAAGTTAGAGAAAATTGGTGAGTATAAGGTAGTGTGAATCTCAGTCATCCATTTTTTAAATTGTGTCTCTGATTGCTCATCTGTAGAAATTCTTTACTTTAAACACAAATTCTCTACTAGATAAGTGTTCGGCAAGTATTATTCCAGTTCTGAGGGATGCCTTCCAACTCTCCTGATGCTTGCTATTCTATAAAGTACACAGTTTCTAATTTTGATGAAATCCAGCTTGTCTCCTTTCTTGTTCTTCTTGTCATTTGTAAGAAGCTATTGCTTAATGTAAGGTTACAATAGGTTTCCTTCTATGACTTTTGTAACTTTAATTTTGAATTAATTTTATGTGGTGTGCAATGAAGATCTACTTGTACCTGAATCACTTGTTGAAAAGAAAAGGCCATTCTTTTCCCATTGTTTGTCACCCTTGTCAAAAGTCATTTGACCATATGTGAATTCTCAGTTTGATTCGATTGATCTGGATACCCATCTGTGATAAAGTCCCTAATATGTTGGTTTGATTAACTGCAACTTTGTACCCTTTGAGACTGGGAGGTATGAGGCTGAAACCTCAGTGTTATGTTGACTATTCTCCATTTCTTGTACTGCTGTATCAATTTTTCAGTGAGTGTTAATCTCACTGCAAGTGGCCAGGGTTTTAGTGGCCTTGTGCTGAGTATCTGTCGATTGGAGGATGCCGCTCCTCACAGAGCTAATGCTTCCCACCCATAAACAGAAGGCCTTCCGCTTACTTGGCAGTTTCTTTCAACAGGGTTTTATTTTCAGCCCCCTTTCCTCAGAAAGGTTGTTTCAGTTTGCTGTGTGCATTGTGCAGCACTGAAATCCATTATACTTACTTATTTTCTGACCATTTTGAATCTGAGTTTAAAATATTCTTCAACAGTCTTAACATAAAGAAAATAAAAACATTCAAAATTTTATTTTTAGTTGCTAGTTGAACCTTCTCTCTAAAAATGTATATGTACAGCACATTCTCCATGTGATTTTTTTCTTTTCTTTGTTTCTTTCTTTTCCTTCCTTCCTTCCTTCCTTCCTTCCTTCCCTCCTTTCTTTCTTTCTTTCTTTCTTTCTTTCTTTCTTTCTTTCTTTCTTTCTTTCTTTCTTTCTTTCTTTCTTTCTTTCTTAGCATTGGGGCTTCTTTAAAGAGATTCTAGACCCATACACATTGCTACCCAGCTTTACCATCTGGGGAAATGTACTGATGGTGGCGATCAAATGAATGCATTCCTCTGCTTTCTCTTCACATGCCTCACTAGAGATAACCTTCCAGATCGTGCCTCAGAGAAGTCATGTGACCCACTTCTGTACCTTTGTGCTGTTCCCACAGGGCCTCACTTCCAGATGCTTCCTGCTTTTATGAGTAGAGTGTTGTTGGTTGTGAGTATAGACCCCGGGCTGGCAAAGCAGCTTTTCTTTTCTTCTTGTTTTTCCCACTTGGGAAGTCCACACATAATTTAATTACATGAGATTACAGAGGGTAAAAGTACTTTTCTTCCATGAAAACAAGATTTCCTCTTTGGCTTAAGCAAGCCACTTTAGGCCGGAAGGAAGGTACAGATGTTCAGCTAAAGTGGAAGTGCAGATTCACTGTGGAAAACTTTAAAGTAATATGTTGTTTTTTTCTAGATGGAATTTACAACTGCTTATGGATCACTCCAGTGGTTTTTGGTAGAACAGATGCTATAAATTTGAGTGGGACTCTAGTATCCAAACAGGAGTTTATTCAAACAGGATTTTAAGCACAGTACGGTAGGAAAATTGGCATTTGGTCTGTGAAATTCAGAGACAGATGCTCACATTAGAGACAGTCATGATGACTGACCCCAGAGTGGGGTGGGGGTGGGGGTATAGAGAATAGGAGGAGTGAGAAAAGCGAAACTAGTGACTTGTTATGCTTATGTTCAGGAGTAAGCTAGACAAGAGAAGAGATGCCTTTTTCTTAGCTTTTCACAAAATAAAAAGAAATTCTCAAATCCAAACAAAATTACCACAAATCCCAGGTTGTTAAAGCCACCCGGAAGGAACAGGAAGCAAGAGGCCTTATGTACCTGACTTCACATTGTACAAAGTTGTAGTGATTGAGGTAGCATGGCCCTGGCATAAAAGCTGAACTTTGGAGCAGAGTAGAAGCTAGGCGTGTATCTAGTGTCCATAGTGGTGTTAGGCATGTACATTGAGGAGGGATAGTCTTTACGGTGCATATTGCTGGGAAAATTGGATGTACACAAAGACAAAAATGAGACTGTACCCTTACCTCTCACCAGTTAGGAAAACCAATTCCAAGTGAATTTAAAAACTCAATGCAGGACCTAAAACAAATGTTGAGAAGAAAACACGGAAATATTTTAAGGTATAGAAATGGCCAAGATTTTGGGGGATGGGCAGAATAGAATAACAAGACCTCTAAAGCACAGGAAAAGAAAGCAAAATAAACACATTGCATCAAACTGAAAACCTGCTACAAAACAAGAGGCAATAGGGCCCAGCTACAGAATGAGAGAATGTATCTGCAAATTATGCAGTTGACCAGGGGCTAATAATCAGAATATGTAAGGAACTCCAGAAACTAAACAGACAAAAAGGCAGAGACAAAAGCCCTACATAGTCATTTTTAAAACATGCAGATGACCACACATATGTGAAAAAATACTCAGGGTCATTAATCATCAGAGAAATGAAAGTGAAACCGCAAGGTATCATTTCACCTAAGTAAGAATGGCTATCACCAGGAAAACTAAAGGCCAGGCCTGAAGAAGACAGATAGGAAATGGCCCTTAGACTGTTGGTTGGCATGTAAATTAGTATAGTTAAGAAAGGTCTTTAAAAATGCCAAAATAAAACTGTTATAGGATACGGGTAACTTACTATTGCATATATAAACAAAAGAGACAATTTGAAGAAGATAAATAAACATCTTCACTCTCATGCTTATTTTACAACTATTCACACAGGCCCAGGAATGGTACCTTGTAAGTACCCATGGGCTGACAGATGTACAAAGTCTGGTAGTGCATACACCCGGTGGAATATCATTCAGGTGTAAAAAAGAATGAAATTACCATTTGTGACATGAATAGAACTGAAGATCACAGTAAGCCAGGCATAGAAAGGTGGGTACTATCCACTCAGACAGGTGGATTCTGAAAAAGTTTGTCTTGTGGAAGTTGAAGACATGCTTGTACTTATCACAGGTTTATGAGGGAGAAGGATGAGAAACGGCCCGTTGGGGTCACTTAGGAATAAGACATCAGTGTACAGCACTTCTATAGCACACATGAGGCTCAGCTTGCTCTCCCTGCATCAGGAGTTGTAGTGCATAGTGGCACATCTCAGGATAGCAATAATGTATTTCAAAACAGCCAGAAGGATTTTCAGTGTAAAGCTATGGCAGATGTTCATGAGATGGATGTGTGTGAGCTTTACATAACACACACATATATTGAAATATTATACGACACATAAAATACAGATGCAAGTACTAGCATCAGTTAAAATTAATGCAGATGTTAGAAGGAGCTTGGTAATTTGGTAAGGTAGGAAAGATGAGAAAAAGAACACATAGAAATAAACATTCTTCTTAACTGATCCTCAGATAAAGCACATAGCAGCTAATTCTGGGGACATTTTTAGACCTGTAATTGCTATTCTTTTCACTCACAAAATGAAATCAATTCTGTAGTCTTAGTGCTTGGTTTTTTCATGTATTATGTGTATGTAGTGTGTGTATATATGTGTGTGAGCATTCATGTAGAGGTTCAAGGTTGATATGAGAAATCAGCCTCCAGTTCTCTATCATCTTAGTAAATGAGGCAGGGTCTGGTCTTTCAGTCTAACCCCGACCCCGCTATTAGGACTAGTCTCCCTAGCCAGCTTGCTCTGCACATCCCTTGTCTTCGAGGGCTGGACGGACAGGCAGGTGCTGTCCTCACCCAGCCCTTACTGCTCTCAGGGCAAGCGCTTAACCACATTCACTTCCCTAGCCTGCTGTCTTACTTCTGGATCGCAGAGATTCTGTTATTTCACACTCCAAGGTTACTCTAGAAAATGCTGTTTTGAATTATTTCTATTGAACATATGATTTCATTTTATATTTCAGGTCAAATATCAGTTTTAGAAGCCACTTGTTTCTTTTAGTTCCCACTAATTGACTAATTTTTTGATGTTTTATGACTAGCTGTGGAGCTAAGTCCTTGCCTACTTCACCAGTCACCTGACTTCACCTTAGGGAGAAATATGTTCTGTTTGAAGAAAGTAGTTTCATTCTTTAGTTTCTTGTTCTACTTTAGACTTAAACATTTTGAGGGAAAACAGTATAAATTTTATCCATGATAAAAAAATTCACATCCTATCATTTTCTTTTTGCCCATATGGAAATAGCTTTGGCATTGTTATTATATGATATGCTGATTAGAAAAAATGGACAATGAAGAAACAAAAATACGTTATTTGTTTTTAATGCCCATCAAGTTCAATTTGTGGTGTTCATATATTCTTGGATGTGTGCCCTTCATTGAAGTATGGTTGATTACCAGGGGCTATGCTCTTAAAGAAAGCAGACTCCTTTTCTCAGCTGCTATTAATTAGCCATGGTTTCTGGGGATGGGGATAGGGACTTGATGCCCATATCTGCTCTCCATATTGGGATTTGGTATGGCTTGAGCTTACACGGGTCTTGTATATGTCACAGTTGCTGTCACAATTTATATGTGAAGCTGACCTGGTGAGTCTGGACGACACCATTTACTTGTAGCCACTCACCGCCTTCAGCTCTTACGTTCTTTCCACTCCCTGTCCCACAATGATTCCAGAACTGTGTGTGAAGGGGCTTTGATATACGTGTGTCATTTGGGGTGAGCTTTCCAGTCCCCTGCTCTTGGCACCATAACCCGTTGTGGATTCTGTGTTAATCACCATCCTCTTCAAGTAGAAGACTCTCTGAGGAGGGTTGAGAGATGGCACTAATCTATCGGGTGTAAGACTCCAAAATTAAGAGTCAGTTTACTCTTCTGCCTATTTAGTAGAATAATAGTAATAGGCTCTCCCCCAGAATCTGTGGCTTGTGTAGTCTCAGGTTCTTGGTTTCATACTGTGGAATGGATCAATCAACTCTGGTGACAGTTGGGCCACGCTTGTACCAGTGGGCATTTCTTGCCAGGCTCCTCACTGTGGCTCACACAGTCACAGGATTGTGAGTGGGTAAGATTGATACTTACTGTTCCTCTCCTGTAGTATATGCAGCACCTCTAAACACTATGAAAGCTAGCCGTGGTCGTGAAGCTTCTGGGTCAGTACACCAGCTTGATATTTCCATATTCTGTTGGCTCAAGTTCATAGTGTCTTCAGCAATAGGGCTTCACTGTTGGGTTGGAGGGTAGCCAAGAGCACTGGCATAGAGCCCTAAATATTGTAGGCTATTTCAGTATACTTGGTTACCCTGTCTCTGATGGAAGCATGATGGTTCCTCTTTAGTCTTATAGTAGCTTTTGGTTAGAATACTGTATATCTCTTTTTTAAAAAGATTTATTTATTTTATATATATATGAGTACTCTGTCTTCATGCATACCAGAAAAAGGTATTAGATTCCATTACAGATGGTTGTGAGCTACCATGTGGTTGCTGGGAATTGAACTCAGGACCTCTGGAAGAGCAGCCAGTGCTCTTAACCGCTGAGCCATCTCTCCAGCCCTTGTACATTTTTTAAAAGTAGAAAGCAGTTAAAAGCAGAAAAACTTAGGGCTCTGGAAACTATTTGATTTATTTTATAATTCAAGTATTACTGAATATGAGTATTTTCAATAGTTAATAGTCATGATGAGTTGTTTTTTTCTTCCTAATTGAACTTTGTTTCTCTGAAGCTACTTGGTTGTTATTCTTTTTTGTTTTAAAAACAGGCCAGTGTTTCAGTTTTCCTTCTCAAGTTGCCTGGTTTCAGTATCAGAGTTAAGATGCCTCCATTTCCCTTCTCCACTTAAAGCATGGGTGTTGCCGGTTCTCCACTCCAGACTGCTTTGTCTGTGGGTTTTGAACATTGTCAGTCTTCACAGCCTTCTGACAGTCTTTACAGTGATTGTTCTTAATTTTGAAATTTATCTGCATAGATGTGTAGGGGATTTTTTTTCTTTATTCCCTGTCTATGGCAGTGAACTTTTTTGTTCCTAGTTTTTTTCTTACATTTTCTTATTCTAACTAATGTGTTGCTCATTTTGTTTTATATCTAAAGAGCTGTCTTTACTTTTAAATGTTTTTGTAGTTAAATTTCTGTTTTTATCAGTACGAGCTCCTCTTCATCAGTGTTACTGATAATTGGAGTAGGTTTTCTTGTTTGGGTATGGTACTTTCACTGAAGGCAGTAAAGTGAGAAGTGAAAGCTGCTTCCTACATGTGTAAAGTTGCAGCACAGAGACTCAACAGGTAGTTGCTTAAGTTAGAATTAACGTTCCCTAATGTGCTGTGCTGAACAGTTGTGGGCAACCTTCCCTTCCTTCCCATGTCGTTTTGATGAAAGGATACTTTGAAAGGATTAGCCATTTGCAGTGTTTTGTTAAAAGAGGAGTGGCCTATTTAGAATTCTTGTCGCATCCTGGCTGGTGCTGTACCCATTTAATCTGTGCTAATATCACCCACCATGTTTGTCCAGAGGTCGTTTGTTTGTTCATTCATTTGTCCATCCTCCCTCCCTCCCTCCCTCCCTCCCTCCCTCCCTCCCTCCCTCCCTCCCTCCCTTCCTTCCTTAAAAGTAAATATAACTTTTCTTTGTTTTTATTTCATGTGTATTAGTATTTTGCCTACATATATGTGTGTGAGAGAGCTTCAGATCCCCTGGAATTGGAGTTACATAGACAGCTGTAAGCTGCCACATGGGTGCTAGGAACTGAACCCCAGGTCCTCTGAAAGAGCAGCCAGTGCTCTTAACCATTGAGCCATCTTTCCAGCCCCAAGGTCATATTTTTTGTTATGCAGTAATATTAATAGTTCCCACTAAAATAAGTGGCAGATGGATTTTAACTTTGATAACATTTTAGAATATTAAATTTGAAAATATAAAAATAAACTATATTTAACCGTCATTGAACTATTGCTCAGCCAACATGTTTCTGTTTATTGAAACATGTTGAAAAATGTAATCATTTTGTGTTAATATCATATGTATTTTCATAAAATAATTTGTTGCTTAACACTAAATGTAAGCATGTCTTTCCTTGTAGGTATAAGCGAGTCTTTTCAGTTGGAACCCATGCAGTTACTACATATAATCCCAATACCTTAGAAGTAACAAATCAGGTAATTTTATAGAAGTTGTTGAGGGTGTACACGAACCTTTAAAAGTCAAGATTGCAGCCCGTTTTACCTGCTGAAATCAGCAGTTCAGAAGAGGAATGTCAGTCTGAAGATGAATGTGTGTACATGATGCCTTGTGTTCAGGACTAGAAGTAAAGAAGTAAGTTGTGTGTGAGAGCGCGCACACACACATTCTAGGCTCTCCAGTGAATGACTTTCACATGTTACAATTTCTAGCTGTCTCCTCTATAAAATTAGTTCTTTCTAAAGTTGTTACTATTACTCAAGCATATTAGTTATGTCACAAGTATTATTGTTCACAGATTTTCCAAAGAACTAGAATTACTTGTTTGTAAAGGCAAGACTAATTGAACATGAATAAGTAAACATGCTTAAATATAGTCCAGTTTTTAATTCTAAATTAGGCATGTTTTGTAGATTTGTCTTTTTTAAGGAGTACAGTCATGAAATGTTATTCCCTAATTCATTACTTAAGTTGCTTTATAGTAACACTAACATCATAATATAGATTTTTTTTGTTACTGTCTCTGATAATTAAAAACCTTTAAGAGAACTTAATTGTAGAATTGCTATAGGCGCTACTCCTCACTCCTCAAACTGCAGTGTTTATAAAATGTTGTTCCTTTAAGCAGAGAATATGGAATGCAAGAGATGAAAACAAACGGTGCACCTTATTACCTCAGGGCAAAAGTTAAAGGCTTCCTTCTTTTTGCCAGTGGCCTTATGGAGACATTTGCAGCATCAGCCCTGTTGGGAAAGGACAAGGAACAGAATTCAACCTCACATTTCGTAAAGGCAGTGGGAAAAAGTCAGAAACGTTGAAGTTTTCTACAGAGCACAGAACAGAGCTGCTTACAGAAGCTTTGGTGAGAAGACCCTAGTCACAGACTTGGTCTCTGTTCTGAAAGTGAAATGACTGCCTAAGTCTAGATACTGAGTTCTGCCCCTGTGCCCAGTCCTCTGCTTTATAGTAACCTTGACTTGACACTGAAACCTTTTCCATTTATAAATAAATAAATAAATAAATCAGGAAATCCTTTATATTAAGTGTATTAGTCTTTTCAAATGTATAGGCAGGATGAAGCATTATATGTTTAATCTGTTTTGCTCATCAGTAAAGCTTTACAGTTTTTACTAAATATTGTTAAACTATAAATTTCCTAACAGTTTAGTATCATAATCACTAAGTTGTGGCTTTTACCTGGTTTGGGGGAAACGGTCAGCTCAGAAGCCTTCTTTACCAGTCTGTCCTCACAAACTGTGCTTGTGTTTTCTCTTTCAGAGATTTAGAACTGACTTTGCAGAGGGAAAAATCACAGGAAGGGTAAGATTTGGCATTTATTGGTGTGCGTTCTTATGTGAGTAAATGTTGCCTTTGTTGTAGAAGTCATTCCATAGCCTATGTGTTCCTGTTAGAGTAAACAAAAGGAGACACAGCCTTAGTGCCTCTCAACAGGAGAAAGGCAGGAATGTGGTTTAAGAGGAACCACCAAATATCAATAAACAGATTTCAGACTTATTTTTGTCAGATAAGAAAAAAATTATTCTCTAAAAACCCAGAGAATTAAACATGATGTAGGGGCTAGCGAGCTAGCTCAGCAGTTGAGAACACCCCTTGTTCTCGCAGGGGACCAGGGTTTGGTTCCTAGCTCCTGCATAGCAGCCTACCACCATCCCAAGTTCCAGTCCCAGGTTCCAAGGGATCAAATAACCCTGCACTCTGACCTGCGCTGGCACTGGCACACACGTGGTCCACAGGCTCATGTGTAGGCACGGTGCTTAAACACACAAAACCCATAAAACAACAAGCAGTGCAGCCGTTCAGGTGCTTCTTAGAGTCCTCGCCACACAGTGGCAGTGCTGGAAGCCTTGTAGCAGTTTGCTTTGTTGAAGGTTTGAGATTTGGGAGGTTTGGTGCTGTCTTTCTGCATGTTCCTGTTGTTGGGTCTGGTTTGTGTGAAAGCCCAGCATGGTACTAGCAGCTTTAAGGAAAACCATATTGCTTAGTGGAGTCCTGACTTTCCCAGCCAGGCCTTTCTCTCCATTAAACCAGAAACTTCCAGGGAGCAGGAATGAGAGAACTTTTGAGTTTTCTCATGATATATCACATTTCTTAACTGTGTATGGGTTTTACCTTTATATACACTTCTTTTCCCTGGCGTTGGAGATTAAACCTAAGACGTTTTCCACCACCGAGCTCCAGCTGCAGTCCTCAGGTTTTAAAGTCTGAAACTGAGACAGATCTAATTAAGTTTTTCACAGATGCCCTTGAACTTCCTCAGTAGCCCAGGCAGATGATGTCCTTCCTCAGCCTTCCAAGTAATGGGGATCCCAGACTGTACCACAGCATGGCTTTCTCCTTTTATAGTGGGGAAAAGAGCACCTTGTATTCTAGTACTGGTGGAAACCATTGTCTCTTGCTGCAGTTCTAGGAAGTGGACTCCGATATTCTTATAGAGCTGGCCCTCTCCTTTCAAACTCTTGTCTCCCCATGAGCATTTTTCTGTTGGGTTTAAGCTCCAAAAGCTTTGCTCATTTTAATGCTAGCCCTTGGCTGGTTGCCCAGGAGCCACTTCAGATAGTTTCATGTCAGCTGACAAGCTCCTTGTGTACTGTCATTGAGGAGCTTCTGTTGGGTTTCTGTGAATCACAGCTTGGTGTGTCTATTATAGTTATCTCAGGTGAATTTTCTGTGTCTCTGTTTGATGACAACTGCTTCCAAAACTCAGTAGTTTCATCTCTTATCTCCCTTTTGTATTAGTTGAGGTAGAAACAGTATTACCAGAGGATATGACACCTGCACCTCTCCAGAACAGGGCAGGGCTCCTACTTCAAATGCTGGCATAAGCTGAATTTGGTCACCTTTGATATACTCTAAATTACGGTCTTTCAAACTCCCTTAGGCTTGGCCTCAACAGTAGTTCTTAGAGATAATGATACATTTCCATCAGCAAATGCTATCAGCTGAGAGAAATGGAGACTGTCCTGTAGAGTGAGTTTGGGTGTTCTGGCAAGCCTAGTTGAAAAGCACCATCGTGCTGGGAAGATGGCTCAGTGGATAAAAGTACTTGCTGTGCTAGCCCTAGGACCTGAATTCAGAACCCTCCTCCCCCAACCAATATCTGAAAAGCCAAGCCAGGTGCGTGCTTGTAATCCCAGCACTAGGAGGTAAAGACAAGGGGCTTCCTGGAGATTTCTGGACAGCCAGGTTAGTCAGTCAGTATGCTCCAGGTTCATTGAGAAGACCTTGTCACAATTAGGTAGACAGAGAAAAAGACAGCCAATGTTGATCTCTTGCCTCCACATGCATATACAGAGGCACATGCACATGAAGCCGTCAAGCATGTGAATGCAGACACACAAGAAAAGACAAACACCACCGTATTTGGTGTTCTCTTACTGTCCTTCCTGCTGGAGAAGTATGGTGTTGATCTGCCCTCTGTCAACCATCTTCAGGGGCCCAACTGTCTTCTTTGGTGATATAGACACTTTTGTCTTTTCTACAGAATTCTTTCTGTGGAACTTTTCTTGGTATGAAACTATAGAACAGTGTGTGAGGCCACGGGTGTGAGCTGGGCCCGTGAGTGTCGTTATTGAGTTGTTAGATGTCAGTGGGAGTGTTCATGATGGCAGTGCCCTACTTCTTGCTGAACACCTGTAAGACAATTTCTCTTGATGTCAAAAAATAGTTGTTTTTGATTTACTCTAAGAATGGTGCAGTGCATTCTTCATAGAGGATGGGAAACTGACATCAGAGTATAGCATTTTACAGTTTGCAAATTGTCTTCCCTTTCTCTGTCTCCTACTTTATCTCATTTACATTTGTTTTCTTCTGTGCCATGTCATTTTCCTTAATAACCTTCATTAAACCTTTTCTGAAAGATGAAACTAGAGGTGGGGGAAGGAGAACCACAGAAATTGTGTTGACACATGTTTAAGCACATTATGCTAATTAAATAATAAAAACATAAAAAGGAAAAACTTAAGAGTAAAAGGCTATCAGTCATGCTGATGATCCTATGCCCAGCTAGTCTGATGTGCACAGGGATCTCATCATCCCCAGGGTACTGTGCTTACTATTGTGATCAGAACTCAAAGATAACCTTTCAGTTATGATTAAGAAATCATACCACTGGTAAAACTTTGGCTTCAGAAATTTTTGGGAGGGAGGGGTATAGATAAATTGTATGCTAATGTACTGGGCCAACACAAAGTCTTTAAATGTAATACTATGACTTCCCTAGAATTTCAACTTAATCAAAAGTTGAAATCCTTTTCCTTAGAAAACTCACTCAGAACTCACTCAGAATACATTTCTCTATCTAATGTTTCCTTTTAGGGCATGGCTGTATATTATGTATGATTTTAGGGTCTCTTTTTGAGGGTGGAGCTTTATGCCATATATGGTTTATTTTTTTGTTTGTTTGTTTTGTATTTTTCTCCTCTGTTTGATTTTTGAAACAGGGTCTGGCTCTGTTGCTTCTGTTGCTTCCGTTGCCCTGGAACTCCTGGGCCCAAGCGATCCTTCTGCCTCATCCTCAGAGTGTCTGGCATCATAGGCATATGCTTTTGCCAGCTGGACTTCCTCTTGTTTCCTCTTTCCACTTAGAGTGTAATTTAAAACTCTTTCACAACACATTGAAAAGCTAGGTCTTTGCTGTCCTCGGTTGTATGAACCTTCTTAATGAAATCAGCAGTCCTACACTCTCCTCGTCTCCCTAGCTCAGTTTCACAATCTGGCAGTTTGTCTAGAAGCTGTTAAAAGTTTCAGTGTTTAGATTGTTGGTCCTTTCAGCAGTGACTACACAGTCAGTGTAACTTTATTTTATGGCCTGCTTAAATTTGATCCTAGAGGTAATGTTGTGCTTCTCTCTAGAGATACAACTGCTATAAGCATCACTGGAGTGATACACGGAAACCTGTGATTTTGGAAGTAACTCCTGGAGGCTTTGACCAAATAAATCCTGTAACCAACAGAGTGCTGTGTTCCTATGATTATAGGAACATTGAAGGCTTCGTAGACCTTTCTGATTATCAGGGAGGATTTTGTATACTCTATGGAGGATTTAGTAGATTGGTAAGTAGTTTTTGTAAAAAGACATTTTCAAAGGGAATAACTGGAGTGTGGGGAGATGACTTAGCCAATGAAGTACCTGAGGACCTGAGTCGTCCATCTGTCCCAGCACTGGAAAGACAAATAGGCTAGGCCTTAAGAAGCCAACCATGGTTGAAGAGCAACACGTGAGGTTGTCCTCTGGCCTCCACAGGAACTTAAACACACATGGCTTTATAACAGTTTGAAGAAAGTATGGTTTTCACACTTGACTGTGTGGGTATCTTCTGGGAAGAAGTATGGTGCTAAGAGTCTGGCAGGCTGTGGTGTCACAGACACCTAAGGTTAGTCCCTTTGCTGTCTCTAAAATGAGGAGAATAGTATGCACATTATGTAGAATACATGTGTGCACGTGTGTCGTGAACCTGTCTGATGACTTGGTGAGGTGATTTAATAAGATGCTTCACACCATGTAATACTTAGTCGCATTCCATAAAAGGTGCTGTAGTTTTGACCAGCATCATGTCATACCTGAAAGTTTCTAAGCTTTCTTTGAAAAATGTAATTTAGAAATCCTAGTTCTAGGGACTATCCTCTGTTGAGCTGTTTGTACTATGAAATGTGAGTGTGCATTGACACTTCCAAGTCTGGAACCAGCAGCATGGCTTTGTTTTGTAATTTTGAGTTAATAGGAAAAGGGGAGATACTAGACACTATGTAAGATGCTGAATTCCTGGTTATTACACAGTAATGTGGATAGGATCATCTTTGCAGAATCTTCCCTTCCTTGATAAAATTTAAGCTGGCAACCTCACATGTAAGTACTAGTGTCTATAGTCGGAAAGGCTTACCTACTCACTTTCGTGACAGTCTTAGTTCCTGTAGCCATCTTAGTGTCCATGAAACATTCCCAGAATTGAGTGTTCTGTGGATACAGTACCCCGGTATTGTAGTAGGTAGTAGGTAGCAGAGCAGAGGCACTACAGATCACCTAGATGCATTAAGAGGGTAGGTGGTAGCCAAAGGAGAGCAAACACAGTGAAGGACATGCAGACAATCTCACTTATGCAGTTTGCTCTCAGCCCTTTCTGTCCCAGGCTTTCTAGGTTGATGCATACCATCCTGGTTTCCCTCATTTGAAATACACAGGGTGGATATTTTCTTACATCTGAGTGTAGACACAAAACATGAAAGCCCAAAGAAAAAAACTTGTTTCCCCTGTTTTAAAGTAACTTACACTTAAGGTCTCCTGTCCAAATGCTGCCTCCTCCCTGGACTTTGCTGTGATTGACCTCTTGGTGGGAAGTGTGCCTAATTCAGTCATGTGACAGCCTGTCACAGTTACTCCACCAGGCCCTACAGTGGAGCAATATCTGTTAGGACATTCCTTTTATTGCTAGCACGTTTTATTGCTTATGACAGGAAGAGTTCATGTAAATTATCTCCTAAGTACAGTTAGCTCAATATCCATGGTTTCTCCATCCACGCATCAACCAACGAGGGGTCAGAATATTAAGGAAAAGTTTGTACCTGTACTAAGTTGATAGAACTTTTCAGTGGCCATTCCCTAAACAATACACCACACTACTGTAGTGCAACACTTGTACTCAGTATTATAAGGATTCAGAAATGGTTTAAAGTGTACAGAGAACATATAGATTACATGTAAACACTGTACCACTTAAGGGGCTTTAGCATCTGCAGATATATGGGTCCTGGACCCAGACCTTCTCATATACTGAGTGATAGAACTGAGTTGTTCTATAGTTTTGTAAAAGCTACTAACCAAAATGAATCATTTACTACAAATGTAATAGCATAACAGATTTAGTTAGCCAATCTTTAATTCCTTTGTGTCTATGGTAACTGCTCAGTTGGTAGGAATAAAGTCATGTTTATAAACATGATCTGACCAGGGTTTCTCAGCAAAAATAGCTGTAACTTTCTTTTTCTGGCCAAAACAAAAATCTTAGTGGGTCATTTCTAGCCTGCCATTTGCAATGTATCTAATGCAATTCTGGTCTCCAGGCACCCAGTGCAAATCTTTTTACTTAGCTGTGTGGCACAGCATTGACTGTTGTTTGTAGCAACAGTCCCCAATGATTATAAACATTCAAATATTCTTTAATGTAATTTTGCAAGAAAACCACTGTCCAAAATAGTTCAATGCAGAGCTGCCTTGATTAAAATGAAATGCTACTCCACAATGCCCACTTACCTTCATAGTCTTGGGGTTCTTCCTTGGAAGGTGGCATGCTGTTTGGTACAAGTGGTGATTGGTAACGAGGCTCTGAGATGTTATGGGATAATGCCTGTTGGCTGAGTTTGCTTATGGCTTCATATTGCAAACTATGTTTTTTTTTTTTTAATTTAGTATTTGCCTTTTAACTACAATACACTGTTTATTTACCCAGTATATTCTGTCACCTTTAGTCTTACATTCGTCTCTCTCATGTGTGTTAAGTAAATATGGTCCTATTGTAGTTGTTTGATTCCTGACTTAGAAATTTAAAAATCTGTGCAGCATTTATTTGCATCAGAGCAAAGAGAAGAGATCATTAAAAGTGCAATAGAACATGCTGGCAACTACATAGGCATCTCCCTGCGGATCAGGAAGGAACCTTTGGAATTTGAGCAGTATTTGAATCTTCGTTTTGGAAAATACAGCACTGATGAATCTATCACATCTTTGGCAGAGTTTGTAGTCCAAAAAATATCTCCTAGACATTCGGTAAGAGCTGTGTGTTGAATATAAAAAATTGTTCTAGTGTTTTGACAGTTTTCCTTAATAACTTTTAAACATATTTCCATTTTATTGTTTGAAGGAACCTGTGAAAAGAGTTCTAGCAGTCACAGAAACATGTTTAGTAGAACGAGATCCAGCAACCTACAACATTGCAACATTGAAGCCCTTGGGAGAAGTGAGTAAGCCTGCTTGGCTTGAGTAGCCAGCTTCCTACTGATAAACTTAAGTTTCTGCTTTAATATTTACTTGTTTCTAAGGAATGAGAAACAGGCTGGCATGGTAGCTCACGCTTGTGAGCTTAGCACTTGAGGGGTTGATGCAGGGGGTCAGGGGTTCTAAGCCAGCTTCAGCTACATATCAAGTCCAAGGCTAGCCTGGTCTACATGAGGCTTTGTCTCAAAAATCAGCTACAACAACAGAAGTGAATGGGAAACAGGCATGATCTTTAATTATTAACCTTTTATTTATTAGTTTTAAGACAATGGAGAATATAAACATTAACTTCCTAATATACAAAGAATGGAACATTTATTTCCATAGTTGCATATGAAATTTGAATGAAACTGTTAAATGATTCTTAAATTCTGATATTATAAGCAGGTTACATTTTGTGAATATTGACTTTACAAGAAAAAATGTCTGGTTTTTACAATGAAATACTATAGAGCTAAACATCTAGGGGTTTGGGTAAACTTTTTGTTTGAATTTTGTTTTTCTTAGGTCTTTGCATTGGTTTGTGACTCAGAAAACCCACAACTTTTTACCATTGAGTTTATAAAAGGGCAAGTTCGGAAATACTCCTCAACAGAAAGGTAGGGTTGGGTTACCTCTGTGTGTGTGTGTGTGTGTGTGTGTGTGTGTGTGTGTGTGTGTGTGTATGTGCGTGCGTGTGCATTTGTGTGTCCTTTATTTTATAATTTTGAGATCATAGTATGTGCAGGACAAACAAATTAGTCAATGAAGAGTAAAACAAAGATAATCTGAAACTTTGAAATTATTTAATTTGGGAGAAGACATTTCTGCATATTTTAAATGACCTCAGTTAACCTGGTCTGTGTTGATATGCATATCCAGAAACAGACGTATTCCAGATGAGGCTTGTCTCATCAGTGATTCTGGGTATTGTCAAGGTGACCATCTTAACAGAAACACTTATAATCATGGTAACATTTCAGTATTGCCGAAACCTAGAAAGATTGCATGTATCATGAACTAGAGTGGGCACCCAGAGTGTCATGTTTCCACACAGTGGGTGCCTCTGCAGCAGTGCAGACCCTGGGCACTAATACAAGCAGCAATATGGGTGAACTGTAAAAGCAGATAATGAACAAGACACATGAGACTACATGCTGTATGGTTCTGCTCTTTTGGACGTTTTAAACCAAAATCAAAAGTAGATGTGTTACATCAGAGATTGAGTTTTTCCAAATAGATACAGAGGCACTTTTTGTGGTGTTCAGAATGTGTATAAACTGGATTATGATTGTCCAACTGTTTTAATTTATACAAAATTTTGAAAGATTTTAATGGAGTGTGTTTTGTGATTTGTATGTTAGGCCCAAGGAAAGCTGTTAAAGATAGATAACCTGTAGACAAGCTAAACCAAGAAGCACAGAAGTCATGCTTTATCTACCTCATACCAGGTCATCAGTAATAGGGTAAAGGACTGCTCTGAGCCTGGAACTCTGCCGTTCATGCTGAACCCCAGTACTGAACAAACCCCATTGAACCTGAGTAAATCCTTTAGCACATTACCTGCAGAAAGGCCTGTGCTGCCCTCTAGACCCAAAGTCTCTTTAAGTATCAAACCTAAAGCTTTTGCTTTTGACTTTGCTTAGAGATTCCTTGTTAGCAAGTTTGCTGGATGGAGTAAGAGCCTCTGGTAACAGAGATGTTTGTGTTAAGATGACACCGACCCACAAAGGCCAGCGATGGGGGTTGCTCAGCATGCCTATAGACGAAGAAGTTGAGAGCCTTCACCTCAGATTCCTAGCTGCACCTCCTAGTAAGTACTTGCTTCAATGTCATTGTATTTCCACACCCCAACAGGACAGTAGTTTAAAAACTGGGAATGCAAAGTTTTAAATCTTCCCCTTGAACCTTCTCATCTCTTTGCAGATGGCAACTTTGCAGATGCTGTATTCAGGTTCAACGCTAACATTTCCTACAGTGGAGTTCTGCATGCAGTAACACAGGATGTAAGATAGGTTGTGCTGTGCTCTGTTCGTTGTCACTAGCTTTTGCTGTGGAAATGTACCTCAAATATTTACTCTTTGCTTACCTAGGGTCTCTTCTCAGAAAACAAGGAAAAGCTAATCAATAATGCCATAACAGCACTGTTGTCTCAAGAGGGGGATGTCGTTGCTTCAAATGCAGAACTTGAGAGCCAGTTCCAAGCTGTGAGGAGGCTTGTAGCCTCCAAAGCTGGTTTCTTGGCCTTCACTCAGCTTCCAAAGTAAGTTAGCCCTGGTAGAGGGCTTGCTGCCTCATGTCCAGGGCTCTGGGTTTAATCTCCATGACTACGAAAAAGCCATGCATGTTGCTTTTAGAACCTAACTTTATGTGAAGATTTTGAACAACTTAAAATAGAAAATACTGAATAATTTATTTTTTTTATGCGAGCTAAATCTCTTACATACAATGGTTTAGAAGTTCTCATCCTTGAGCAATGAAAAAGGAAGATAGGTGGGGCTGATGTGCTTCATTGGCCCCGGAGTCACTGGTAATATTACTGACTTCTGTGTTAGTGGTTTCAATTACTTTTTTGCCTTTTCATTAACACTAGAAAGGTTTCCTGGTAAAGCAGATATGGTTAGGGAAGTGCATTCCAGAGGTGGAACTTTGAACATGTAACTGACACCGTGCCACTGTGGAAACTTAAGATGCTGTATAATTTAATAATAATAAGTGTGACATTCTGTTCTGTACTTGGTGTTTGTTGTGAAAGGTTTCGGGAGCGCCTAGGAATGAAGGTAGTGAAAGCACTCAAGAGAAGCAACAATGGAGTCATCCACGCGGCTGTGGATATGCTCTGTGCCCTCATGTGTGTGAGTACTCCTCTTAGGTTGACTGCAGGCTTTCCTTCCCATAAATCCATAGTTGTGCATTCCCTAAGTTGTTGTCATGGCCATTTGTTTCTTCAGTTAGCACATCCTGTGTACTAACTGGTGTTTTGTGTGCAGCTCCTTCCAAGCTTGCTGGCAGGCTAGTGAAGTAGTCTCACGTGTGCAATGTGAAACGGAGCCCATGGCACCCCTGAGGTGCAGCACTTAGTGATTGGTGGTGGTGAGGAGAAGGCGTCTCGGTGTGTCTGCATTTCAAAACTTGAGTAGGGATCTTTCAGTTCTTGATAGGCTTTTCCTCACATGGAAGATGGCGTGTCCACAAACATGCATGAGAAGCACACACAACAGGGAGTGATTGTAGGTGTGTGTGAGATGGCGAGGGTGGGTGATTGGAACTCATGTAAAAGCCTTCTCCCCCAGAACAAAGACCTGGGTTTGTCTTTTTATAACATCAACTGAAAGACTTCTCAACAAGGGAAAAATCACATGACTTTTATCAAGCCCACTCTGGTGGAACATGGAGGAGAGAGAAAAATTGTCTTGCAAAGAAAGAGATGGTGAGTTGGGGTGATGACAGGCTGAGGAAGCGACACATGAAAGCTGAGTGGCACAGATGAAGCTTAGTGACACAGAATGGAGAGAGTGACAGCTATTCAGTACTTCCAAGTTCCTCATTTATCTCAGGGTTTTGTGTACTATCTGGGATTGTTCTGTATGTAAAGCTTTGTAGGCAATCTTAGTGACAGAGGACAGACATGCATAATCACATGTGTAACACCTTATATTTATTCCCCAAAATGAATTAAAGTTTCTTATCTTAAGTATTCTAAATAATTCTGTTAAAGAATTAAGCTAGAACATAACTTTTGTCAAACAGCTGAGTTTCTGCATTGGCTGTGTACAGGACTGCCTGTGGTTGTCCCAGCAGTCTGGTTGTGCAGCTGAGGATGTTGAGGCTCAGGTAGTCACCTGCTTCCCTTGCCTAAGCCTCTGGTCAGGTTAGGATCTGAGCTCTCCTCTGACCACCGTACAGGCATCAGCAGTCAAAGGACAGTCCCCTTTCAGTATTTGCTACTTTGCCAATTTTAGCACTTGCTTTTAAATTCTGAGTTTCATCATTTCAAATTTAAATTATAAAGGTCTTGGGATGAGGAGTTGTTTCCCTTTTGGTGAGAAGGCCTGTGACTGTTGAGAAAGAGCAGTGCTTGTGCAGTAACTTGTGAAAAGATCATGTTCAGTTACTTGTTGGGGAAATTACCACCTTTGATGAGACGCGAGAACTGTCAGCTGTGTCTGCTTCTCATCACAAGGTTTCCTTCTGCCATGGATTTAAAGGCTGTGGTTTTTAATTGCTTCCATGTGGAGTGAATGTCTCTGTAAATACCTTTTCTGTGACGCCAGCACAGGACACTGCTTATGAATTTCCCTCTTTAATCAACAGCCCATGCATGATGACTATGACTTAAGACAAGAGCAGCTAAACAAAGCTTCTCTTCTCTCTTCAAAGAAGTTTCTGGAAAACTTATTGGAGAAATTTAATTCCCATGTGGTAAGTTGTAATTAATTTTTCTTCATGGGAGATGTGATTCAGAGATTTCCTAGAAGTATGGTGTAAACTTGTTTTTGTCACAGTGCCTGTCCCTCAAATGGTTACAGTTCATTTGTCACTAGTAACAAAATACTCCTGGACTTTACTATAGTAATTGGAGGTTGCTAATAATATTAGCTAACTAGAAAATGGAAAATAATACCAGAAATGCCCTTTAGACTTTTATAAGAATATTTCTTTTCTTTTTTTCTTTTTTTCTTTTTTTTTTTTTGGTTTTTCGAGACAGGGTTTCTCTGTATAGCCCTGGCTGTCCTGGAACTCACTCTGTAGACCAGATTGGCCTCAAACTCAGAAATCCACCTGCCTCTGCCTCCTAAATGCTGGGATTAAAGGCGTGTGCCACCACCGCCCGGCTTATAAGAATATTTCAATTTTTTTTCTTCCTTAAAAAAATAAAATGTTTAGCTAGGACAGCCAGGGCTATACAGAGAAACCCTGTCTCAAAAAACCAAAAAAAAAGTTACGGAATAAGTCGTTATAAGAATAAGTCTCACTATAGCTGACTACCAGTCCCTGAGGCATTGAACTTCATAGAGGATATAAATTTTATGAACACAATAAAATTGCCACAGTTTTACAAATATTGTTAGATTGGTTTTCTTTTTTTTCCTCATTTTTACTAAATGTGTGTGTTTTGCCTACCTGTATATCTGTGCCGTATGGGTGCATTGTCAGTGGAGACCAGAAGAGGGCATCAGATCCTCTAGAACTGGAATAAATACTATTTTGAGCTTACCCGTCATGTGGGTGCTGGGGATCGAACCCAGGTTGCCTGGAAAGCACAGCAAATATCCTTAAGTGCTGAGCCAGCTCTGCAGCTCTGTGATTGATTTATTGACACATCTCCCTCCCTCCCCCCCATTTTCCCTTTCTCTTTCCCTCTTTCTCTCCCTCTCCCTCCCCCTGTCTCTCTCTCTGTCTCTCTCTGTCTGTCTCTCTGTCTGTCTCTCTCTCTCTGTCTCTCTCTCTGTCTGTCTCTTTCCTTCCCTCCTTCCTTCCTTCCCTCCCTACCTCCCTCCCTCCTTCTCTCTCCCTTCCTCCTTCCCCCTGTCTGTCTGTCTGTCTGTCTGTCTCATACTTAATTTCTTTTTGTCTGTCTCTCTGTCTTCTTCCCTCCCTCCCTCCCTCCACTCAGTAACACATTACCTTTAGTTAGAATGCACTTTGAGAAATTTGAGTTATTCTCTTGAGGTTTTATGTTAAATAATCTTGAATTTTAATTATGCTCTTTAAAAATGATAAAGAGTGGGTTTACTATATTAACTAATAAATACTCAAGCACCATGAACATTTGAATCTCTGTTGAAAAATTTGAGTCATTGTTTCCGTCTGACACCCAGAATGAGGAAAAGGAGCGTGTCATTGCTGTGTTGGGGCTAAAGCTCCCTGCGTCTGTTTCTAAGCAGTGTGCTGCTTTCTTTCAGGATCATGGGACTGGTGCCCTAGTAATTAGTTCACTCTTGGACTTCCTTACCTTTGCCCTCTGTGCTCCATATAGTGAGACAACCGAAGGGCAGCAGTTTGATATGCTCTTAGAGATGGTAGCCTCCAATGGAAGAACCCTTTTTAAACTCTTTCAGGTGAGTTTGCATGTTCCTTGTCTAATAACTGCACTGTCTGAAAGACTCCTTTAAGAATTATTGCTTCTCTATCCTTCAAAGTACAGGATCAGTCATTTAGGGCCTTGCCTGTGTCCCAGGCAGGCACTGTGCTACTGAGCTCCACCCACATCTGGATCAGAGTGTTTTAAATTGTGTGTGCACATTTGTATGTATATACGTGCATGCTTCCATTGTGACAGCATAACTTTGAACATCACCATGTCAGATTTTTAACCCACAGGTTTCTTGGTGTTATATGTAGACCTCTCATGCTATTGGCCATTGTTGTGTATACTTTGCTAGCTTAGATGTAGTGAAAAGCTCCCTTGCTTCCTAGATAGGCTTAAAGTTCCCTTTCTTTACAAATGTCCACATAGTCAAGGTGAGTTTTTGCCAGATTGTTCATAAGCACTGGAAAATATTTGTTACTTTCTATGATACTGTAGTGTTTATTGTAGTCATATATTTGTATACATATTTTATGTATTTGTGATTTTAGTGCTATTAATTATAGTATATATTGTTATTCATGTTAGTGTTGCCTGTTTCCTAAGCTGTCATAAACCTGACATGCTTATATCTAAGCTCTGATCTGAGTTTGAGATGGATCTTTTCCTAATTGGTTTTTCTAGTTAGTTGCTTTCCCTAACTTTGTGGCTTATCACCTTGCACAAACTGTTT
Organism: Grammomys surdaster; assembly: GCF_004785775.1. Classification (NCBI taxonomy): domain Eukaryota; kingdom Metazoa; phylum Chordata; class Mammalia; order Rodentia; family Muridae; genus Grammomys; species Grammomys surdaster. The sequence continues at coordinate 2,501,952 of NW_021620939.1, read as the reverse complement.
GTTCCTTAAGCAGAACAGCTAAATGTGTCAAGTAAAATTCTCTTTTATTCACTGATCTTTCCCCCTTCGTTTTTAAAGCATCCTTCCATGGCGATTGTGAAGGGAGCTGGATTGGTTATGAAGGCAATAATAGAGGTGAGAGAATCATTTTGAAATCTTACAGTTCCTGGAATATTGATTGATTCTTTTCATTGAAGTTGATAGCATTGCCATTCAGTCTTTGAGGGAAAACTTGTTACTCTCTGGATAAGAGTAGTTTTAGATTTAATTCAGAATTTGAGGGCAGAGGTCACACTGAGAATGAACGTACACTATCATCTCCAGATACTGCATTCACACCTTGTTTATTTGTTGTGACATAAAGTCAGCTTTTTATCCCTATCGCTCTCCTTGATGTTGGGGGTTGCTGAGCTCGAAGTACTGCGACTGCAGGGATCTGATATGGAAGAGTTAATGGGAGAAGGATGTCATTGTGAGCGGCAACAGAAGTCCCTCTGCCTTGTGTTCTTTAAGAGAGAAAACTGTGGGCTGAAGAGTTGCCCAGTGCTTAAGAGCACTGATTGTTCTCACAGAGGAGAGTGGTTCAATTCTCAGCACAGAAATGGTGGCTCACAGCAGTATTCCAGTTCAGTTCCTGGAGATCTGTTGCCCTCTGCCATGCATGCATGTATTGTACTGATTATACGTGCAAGCAAAACACTAATACACATAAAATCTTTAAAAATTTTTTTTGAAAGATAAAATCATAGTTATTAAATAGTAGCTGCATTCTGTGATATTTATAGTGACATCCATCTAAATGGCTTTTGAGTGCCTGTATTTTTATGTCATACTAGCAATTTGGATAAAATGTAAGCGGTTCTGTTCTTCACAAAACATGGCTGATGTGGTATGCATAAAAACAATTTGATAAAAAGCAAAGAATTGGTTTGCCCTTAAGTATTTTATAGGCAAAATAAAGACAGACAAACAGACAGAAAGATGTAGATGTCAAACTGGTTAGAGGATGGACGGCTTTTGCTTCTGTTGTGCGTGTTTAGTGTACACACACACATTGCTGAAGTGTAATTCTCCCTCTCTAGCTAACAGGTTCTTTACAGAGTTTTAGCTTCATCTTTGACTTCTGCAGAGCTTATGGCATGGAGTCGCAGTTAGGACTCCGATGTCAAACAGGGTCCTCGCAACCATTCTCCCAGCATTCTGCCACTGCAGTGCTAGAACCAGTCATCCTTTAGAAACAAGGCGCTAACGTTGGTCATTACATACAAATCACACTTAAATGTATAGCCAATGATTGTACCTCATGTCTTTAAAAGATATAATATGTACATAGTCTTGGCAAGTACCTCAAACAATACATAAACCTTAAAGAAAAAGTTGTGTTTTCTGGGGGGGAAAACCCACAAGAACTGGAATGAGGAGTTTTGCTACACCACACTGTCCTTTAACCACATAATTGACCTAAAAATGATTGTAGCAAAAGCAAGCCTGACTTGAATGTGTCTTTGATAAGAATTGGTATTCTCCTTCAGCTACCTTTTCCTGTTACTAGCTAGTAAATACTGTAGAAGTCATCCTACTTTAAATCTTAAATTGAGCAAAGTATAATTTAGCTGGAAACTAAGTCTCATTCTAAAGACAACATCTTTAAAATTAGCTGAAGTCCCTGGTGTTTGGTGTTATAAAGTTAAAAGAGGGGCCTGGAGAGATGGATCAGTGGTTAAGAACACTAACTGCTCTTCCAGAGGTCTTGGGTTCAATTCCCAGCAACCACATGGTGGCTCACAACCATCTGTAGTGGGATCTGATGCCCTCTCCTGGTGTGTCTGAAGACAGCAACAGTGCACATAAAATAAATAAATCTTTAAAAAAAAAAAAGTTGAAAGAGTTTGTTCTAGATTGCTGTTTTAGGTACCATCTTTCCCTTTTTCCAAAGGAAGGTGACAGAGAGATTGCTACTAAGATGCAGGACCTCGCCCTAAGTGAGGGCGCCTTACCTCGACACTTACACACTGCGATGTTTACAATCAGTTCAGATCAGCGCATGCTTACAAATAGGTAAGTTGCTGGAGTCCCTGTAAATTAACTTTCTCTCTAGATTAGATTTGAACATTGTATAAGGCAGGAGCATTGGGATTGTACAACTGTTCCATTTTCTTTTGATCCATGCAGTTCCATGAAGGCTTATGCTGCAGTGACCGTTGTCCCCGTTCATGGATGATTTGCGATAGGGTTATGGTGGGAGGATCAGGTTCCTTTTTCTGTTGTCAGAGTCTTAATTCACAGTCGTGGGATGAGAGTGTAAGAAAGTCTATCTACAAGCTTATAAATCCTCATCATAGGCCCAGGCCGTTTATTTCCTGTGACTGTTTGCACCACACAGCCCCACACGGGAAGCATTCATAGAGTTAATTTTTAAGTCAATTTGGTCAGTTAGGTACTCTAATAAAGAAAGAAAGAGAGTAAAAAAAGTCTTAAACATAATTCCACCCTGAAGTAGGCCTGTTCCAGATCTCTGATGAACCACCTTCTTCCAGTTGTCACTTAGGACAACATAAATTGCCTTGTTTACTCCAGGTCGCCTGAGTTCCACCATTTTAACTCTATGGCTTCTGATACATGACTCTCTCAACTGCCCAGAGCACACCTGATTCTGAAATTACAGTTTCCACTTTATAAGTAGTAGCATAAACCACTCATGCATGGTTCGTTAGTATCTGTCACACAAACTAACTGTATTGAGTCAAATTAGTTGGTGTGTGTGCATACACGTATTTTATTTTTTGCTTTCTTTAAATGGGTAAGAACCTATGTCATGTTCATGCCATTAAAAATTCAAACCAGTCAGATGGCTCACCTGGAAAAAAAAGGCAGTGGCCAGCAAGCCTACCAAGCTGAATTCAGTCTTCTGGACCCGTATAATGAAAGATGAAACATACTCCACAAATTGTCCTCTGACACATACACTCACACACACATACAAACACACACAGACAATAAACCAGTGTGGTAAAAGAGAGTAATGCTTTAAAACAAATTAGTGTCGCTACCAGGGAAGCACTTTAAACTAGAAGAAATCCATTAATATTTAGAAGAGTGTTTAAAGTTCCTCTTCATATATTCATTTTTGACAGTTTCTAATATCTGAATTATTGAGATGTAGACATATTTCTTATAATTATGAAATTTGTTCTTTAAAATTCCTTTCTGTTCTAGCTGAGCTAAAGCAGAAATCTTTCTCAACATCTGCTTTTTTCAGGCAGCTAAGTAGACATCTAGTGGGACTCTGGACTGCTGATAACACAACTGCCACAAACTTGTTGAAACGCATTTTGGTGAGTCTGCTGAGAAAATGAAAAGCCTTTTATGCCTATCAGACAGAATTTGATGGTGTTATTTACCATCAAATTGAGGTACCATCAATTACCTAATTGAGAAGGTGTGCACTCTTGGGCATCTACACAGAGCTGCTCCAGTGGACAAACTGTAGTGTTTGAGAACACTAAAGTTCTGAGTTTGGGCTTTGAAGGCAGAATTTTCTTTTATTTTGAAAATGTATTTTGTATTTTGCTGTTAGCCACCAGGGTTGTTGGCATACTTGGACAGTTCAGATCCAGTTCCAGAGAAGGATGCAGACCGCATGCACGTCAGAGACAATGTGAAAATAGCAATGGTAAGTCCGCTCTCAAGACTGGGGCTGAGATGCTGCCATGCTGTGCTGCTCTCGTCTCTGGAAGACTAAACCTGAAGTAAAGAGCTGCTCTGAGTGCTGACAGTTATACCTCACAAGATGTTGTACTTTTTATACAATTAACTTTTTATACAATCACAGAGTTATGTCACTGTCACCACAATCTAACTGTATTAATGATGGTATGGTTTTCTCTAATCCATTACTGATAATATATTCAAGAATGTCTTTCGTTAGAAATTTCGAGTGTCTGTAGTATTTTATAAAGAATATAGAGTTAATCTCTATAAAGGGATAAATACTGAATAAAAGTTACTTGTAACTTTTCCTCTGTCAGTATCTCTGTTAATTATTAATGTCCTGAGCTGGGTGTAATGGTGTACACCTTTAATGCCAGCACTTGGGAGGCAGAGACAGAGCTCTATGACTTCAAGACCAGCCTGGTGGTCTTCAGAACAGCCAAGGCTACAGAGTGGGACTGTCTCTAAAAGGACAGACAGATGGACAGATGATAGATGGATGGATGGATGGATGGATGGATGGATGGACATTAATGTCTTATCCCTGAGTAGATGACATAAGCGTTTCTTGTGATGCTCTGTAACATTCCTCAGTCATCTTCTGCAGTCCTACTCCTGAGTTTGTGTTCACCCTACTTGTATCTTTTGAAAACAGATCATCGTACAACTTGAGTGGGGAGGCTAAGGTTTCTTGTATAGGAAATTAATTCATTATACAAGGATCACTTCTGCTTCGTCACTAAACTCTGGCATGCCATTTTTTATTTTCTTATTTGAAATAGTGTGATCCAGCTGTACTTAGTTTTAAAACAAATATGAAAGTAGCTGTGTAATGATTTTAATATTACAGGATCAATATGGAAAATTTAATAAAGTTCCAGAGTGGCAAAGACTAGCTGGAAAAGCTGCCAAAGAAGTTGAGAAGTTTGCCAAAGAAAAGGTTGATCTTGTGTTGATGCATTGGAGGGATAGGATGGGCATTGCTCAGAAAGAGGTAAGTGAGTTAGGAGACAGTGTGTGTACTCGTGTGTGCGTCCGTGTGTGTGTGTGGGTTTGTGTGTGCTTGTGCATGTGTCTCAGACTTAACAGTTAAAGAGAAGGAGGCCATGGATTTGGAAGAGAACAAAGGATTGTATAGGGGAGGGGAGGGGAGGGGAGGGGAGGGGAGGGGAGGGGAGGGAGGGAGGGAGGGAGGGAGGGAGAAACTGTAATTATTTTCTCTAAAGATTATCTTTTAAAAAGAGGTAGAAAGGGAGTGTGTCCTAGGTCAGATTCATTGCAGTTCCAGGTGTTAGTTCAAATGTTTCTGACAGAATACTCAAACTTTAAAAAAATTAACCTTACCCAATTCTGATTCATATTTTCCTTAGTTACTAGTTTGGGTAACTAATGATTAAGGTTTTAGTTAGATAATCTAAAGTTACTTTCTTACATTTTCTCCTACATATTCCAGTTTTCATATTTTGCTTTGCACATATAAAAATACAGTGTACTTGTTTGCCTGTTTTATTTAAATCTAAATACATTTTAGAGATACTGTTTATATGTTTTAATTAAATGTATTGTAAATTTTGTGATACTGTTCCTTGAACCAAAGTCAGATGTGGAGTTTTAGTTTCTTCTAACATGTGCCACAGAAGTCCCTGCAGCCTCCACACTTCTGTCATGGACGCTGCAGGGTGAAGAATGAACCAAGTGCCCGTTCAGAGCTGACTTACTCTGCATCTTTCTAACAATGCCTACAATGGTTTTATTTAGAGAGATTACTTTTTTACTAATTATTCAAAGAAAATCAGTTAATTTTCACCTGCAAATGAATTTCCAGTCTGTCTAAATATAAGGGAACAAACATGTCTAGTGTGGATCAGTCTGTTATTTCGGAGTTGAGCATAGCAGGTTAATGCTGTCTTAGTGATGGACTGTGGTGTGACGAGCCACTTGGCAGACTTTCAGGCCAGAGCACATGGAGGCTGTACTTGCTAACGTGTGTGTGTCTGAGACGAGCCTCACCACCTACTTAGTTCTGGTTTTTTCAGAGATGTACTTTCCTCTTCTCTAAAATCGGAATAACATCACTTCCTGTCTCTGTTTTATAGAGTTGTTTAATGTTTAAACTAGGTCGTTAAAGCACTGTGTAGGACCTGCTCATGACAGTTCTGCTACAGCATTTGAACAGTGGAAATACATATACAATTGATTTGATTATTTTTTGGTTTTTAAAAATTACAAGTTTCTGGCTTCAGCTAATTAAGCCCATTTCTAAAGTAACAGTTATTTCAGCTTTTTAAGTACAGTTACCATTGTCATACAATCGAATAAGTGTTTAGTATCTGACTTCATATGTAATGTCTATACAACATAAGATTGAACATAAAGCTATTTACCTAGGAAAGTGGTATCTGTTACAACAGTGATTTAGAAGAGAACATTTGCATTTTTAGTACCAATTTTATCTTACTGATCTGTTGGCATTGTTTGCACAGGCTAGTTAAAATTTTGAGCACATGGTCAAAACCATTTGAGTTGGGAAGATGAACTGATTATTATTTTTTATCCATTTAGTTTTTATTATTAATATGCATACTGTTTGGTCTGCATAATGAAAATTTATGAAGGAAACAGTGGTTTAGCTTTGTGGCTGTCACATGCATAAAAACAAACAATATCAGCGGTGGAGTGGTTTTGTGCCTTTGTTCATCTGACTGGCTAATCCTGAAGAGATCTGTGTCTCCCTTGTGGGATGTTTATGGAGCCGGTTTGGAGTGCTGTTGATGTTCTGTGTTGAATTAGCAGTGGCCTTTGGTTAACGTTGACTAGTATATTTTGTTGTTGGTACATGTGAAATTTTTTTCAGTTTAGGGATTTTTCTTTTTTACCTAGGATTTTTTACCGTCTAATTCTGTACATACAGTTTTATGGGGAATTATTCTTTACTGGTATGAAATTTATATTTTTACCATTCTAAAGTGTTACTCATTTATATGAAAGGGAGTAGTGAATTTAATGAAAGTACTGTACTGTTGCTTTAGTTTTTTTTTTTTTTTTTTTTTTTTTTGCTTCTTAAGATGGGGCCTTGCTGGAACTTACTGTTTAGCTCTCCAGGCTCCCACTTCAGCCTCCTGAGAGTCTTAATCACAGACAAGCACCACCATGCCCACTGGAAGTGCTTCTAATTTCTAATGAGAAATTTTAAGAATTGATTTATTGTAAACACTAAACTTTGAATTATTTTGTACTTAAGTCAGTTTGTGTTAGCTTTTATGATAGTATATGGAATTAAAATTTGTAAGCATTTCTGTATATAACTAGTAAATTGTATTTCAAATAGAATTTTGTTACAGATTAATCTTCATTTAATTTTATTCATTCAATACTATTGAGTCTATTTTCTTGCTTTATCTGAATTGCCACACTAATGAAGTTTAGAATTCCAGGTTGTTAATTGAAGCCACTCAGTGCTCTAGGCTTGTTAAATTGAACATTAGGGTTTTCGTGTCTGAAATATGTGTGGTTACACTTAGAGTAAGTGCCCCAGAGCCATGACAACCTTTAAGGATTGTTGGAGATCATCTCCACCTTCTAACTGCAAATCTTACATATGTACCTACCTCTGAATCAGGGCCCTGAGCTTTATGGGAGTTTTGAGGTCTACAACTACCTAAAATTGGAGTTGTAAGCTTGGAAACACAGGTGGCTCTCCTGTTGTAAAGTGAAGATGACTTGTATCAGTGATGTTCTTGTGGAATTTGTATAATAGATACAGCTTGCCAGACTTAGATTCATAGTCTCCTTTTTATATTTTCATCTTATTTTTTTTTCTTTTTACAATTAAATTCAGGACAAAAACCATATGGTGAGTTAAGCCCTTTACATGTGTGAAGTGTGCTGAACTGGCGTGTGGTATTGTCTTGACTTGCATTAGTGTTTCCACCTGACGTTACATTGTTTGGATGTAATGCTGCTTTCTTCCCATTGGCCGCTTCAGTGTGTGCTCGTGCCTCTTGGCTTTGGGAGTGGTGTAATATCATAACTTTTTACGTTTGCTATGTTTCTCATGCACTTTTATTAATTGCATGTAAATGTTTGAAGCAAGTCAGTTTTTGACTTGTAAATTTTACTGGTGTAAAGGTTACAAGCCTTGGTGTTGAAACAGTAATTTTTGGTTGTATGATGGTATTTGAGCATCTGTAAGAACAAATGCTAGCAGATGATTTGGTTTAATGTTATGGAGTGTCCTGTCAGTGTGATGAAATCGATGCTCCTCACTAGTTAGGTTGATGTACTGCTGCCAGGTCTGAAGAATCTGTTTGGTGGCCATGGAGACTGCTATGTATGTAGTATGTTTGTTTTCTTTTCCAGAACATAAATCAAAAGCCAGTAGTCCTTCGAAAGAGAAGACAAAGAATAAAAATAGAAGCAAATTGGGATCTCTTCTATTACAGGTAAACTTGAGGCCTCTTTTGCAGCACTGGTAAGCTGGATACTGGAAGAGCCAGGGTGGACTGTCTCACGCTGCGGTTACTCACTCTGTCAAGATTGGCTCCGTTGACATGCTCTCACAAAAGGAAGGCTAAGTCAGCCATCCAAATTGCTTACGTTATCGTAAGAATTTTATTAAGGCTTAGAGATGATTGCAGAAGATTCTTTCTGTGGCGTAGAATTAGCTACGTACCTACCATCAGCCATATTAGAAATGGAGGCTTGAAAGAGGTGGATGACAGAGGCCTCAAACCAGACTCATGGCAGTGAACATTAGAATGGAAAGATGTTTGTACAAAAGGGTGTGCTGTGTGGCACACTGACACACTGCAGCTTCCATTGCAAGGGGTTTTTCTTTTTTTTTTTTTCTTTGTGGGAGGTATTGCAAAGGCAGCAGGCAGATACAAAGGGACAGGGAGATAAGTGGGACTTATTTTTACATGAAGTAAAATTCACAAAGAATCAACAAAAAGTTAAAAAAAAAAAAAAAAAAGAGGCGGATGATAAAAGCCCAAGAAGATTGTGAGAAATGATCCAGGCCAGTAGCCCCAGGTACTCTCCAGCCGTCCAAACATTGACCTTCCAAACACTGAAGCACATTCAGGAAGACGATTGCATGCTTTGTGATCTTCACGATAACTGAGTGTCAGTCTGCAAGGTGGCATGTTCATTTTATCTTGACCAATTAAGGTATTTGATTTGAAAACACCCCACACTACTTGCATTTTAGACCACTTAAGCCAAGTATATGCTGAAGTGACACTTGTTAAGGGGCTGCTGACTGATAAGTAGCAGATATAAAGTCCAGCTACCCCAGCTTAGACTTCGTCCATGTCTGCTGTGATGGCTTTCCCAGCAGTTCTACAGAGGCTCTTGGGTTCTGTGGTGCCACACAGGTTACTCATCCCACACAGCCTGAAATTGGATAGATGACAATATTGTTTTCTAATTTGAATTTTTATTAGCTAAAGATAACTGAAGTTGAACTATCCATGTTTAAATTTTATACAACTTTATCTAATATCTTTAAGTTCAGTTTTTCATTGTTTATATTGAAAACTTTCAAAATAAAAGAATTTTATAGTGAATGTGTGTTTATTATAAAGTTCTACCAATGATATTTTATTCTGCTTGCTTAATACAGATTTGACTTTTTCTTGGCAAGGTTTAGTTATCTTGTGCTTTTCTTGCTTATTATAAAATGCAGTACAGGCTATTGGTAGATTTTTGAGAAATGCTCATTTCATATGATTTCCTGTTTGCATGTATGTTTAGGTTTAGTCAAGACCATGCTAGATCAAACCTTATTTGGAATTTTAAAACACGAGAAGAACTGAAAGATACCCTTGAGTCTGAGATGAGGACATTTAACATCGATAGAGAGCTGGGCAGTGCCAGTGTCATCTCCTGGAACCACCATGAGTTTGAGGTACAGCTTTGACTTCATAGCATATAACCCGAAAAAGTGACAGCATATGCTGTCTTCCAAAGGAGATTTTAAAATATCTGTATAGCCGTGTCATTATCTTTCCCCATATAATATACCAGAAAATATTGGGAAATTCTAATCTTCGATTGAGACAAGAAGATTTAAGAATGCATTTTGATAAGTTATTCAGCACTACACCTAAGGATCGTGTGAGAGTCTGAGTGACTGTGACTTGTGCGTGCACACCGTCTTGGCGTGTTCCCCATACTGGGACTTTGATTTGTTCTTTACTGGGATGTAGAGTTTCAAATGATGATTTGATTCTGGTTGGTGCTTTGTTAAAATAATTGATGTGAAGAGTAGAAAACGTACATGGTAGATAATTTTATGTCTGAGTACTTAAGTGTGTGAGTGTGAGCTATGTGACATGCAGTCATGTGCTACACGTTTTGCTTATTCATGGAACATAATGTTGACCCGTAACATCAGAGCCGTCTTTGTCTGGTATTAAGCATGCTCTGGGCTATTTGCAAAAAGGCAGAAAAACTCAGCATCATGCTTCTCAGAGTGTGTCCTCATTGCTAGTGACGCATGACTACCTAGAATTGAAACCAAGGTAGCACATTCATGGGTCATACACGTAATCCTGCTGGCTTCACTCTGTAACCCAGCTTCTAAAGTCGATCATTTAAGTGTGCTCATCCCTCCCTCGAAAATGTTTTGCACACTTTAGTTTAAGGCACTTGCAGTCTCCTGGGTTTCCTTCACTGTCAATTCTTTTCAGTTTAATCTAGTCCTCTCTCCTCGTCTCTGTGGCCACAAGCTGGCCTGGTGTCTTAGGGTTCCAGTCGCTACAATGAAACACCATGGCCAAAGCACACTGGGGAGGAAAGGGTCATCTGGCTTTCACTTCCACACTGTGGTCCACCATGGAAGGAACTGAGGACTAGAACCTGGAGTCAGGAGTTGATGCAAACACCATGGAGGGGTGCTGCTTACTGGCTTGCTCCTCACAGCTTGCTCAGCCTGCTTTGTTACAGAACCCAGACCTACCAGCCAAGTAATGGGCCACCTGCAATGGGCTGGTCCCTCCCCCCCCACCACCACACACCCCAATCACTAATTGGTAAAATGCCCTAGAGACTTGCCTTCAGCTCCAGCTTTGGAGGCATTTTTTAAAGGGTTCCTCCTCTCAGATGACTTCAGCTTATATCAAGTTGACATAAAACTACCCAGCACCCCTAGGGATTAGTTCTTGGGCCCCTTTATTTATATTCATTGCCTTGATTCATCTTCATGAGATTTTGTTGCTATTGTTGTGTTTTCCTTCCCCCCACGTCCCCACTCCCCATTTGCTGAGAGCTCCTCAGGTTTTGTCTCCTGCTTAGGCTTTCTTTTCTAGACTAACTACATGCGCGTATTCATCCACAAGTTGGATATATAACTGTTTCTCTCCAGAATTATGCTATTGTTTTTCCTACTTGCCTTGTAGTCTTTTGATCTTAGCAAATCTTATTGTATGACCTTCAGAAATTATCCAGGGCTCCTCCATCTGTTAGGCTGTCTCACCGTCCCTGCCTTCACCCTTGGCCTCCCCCTCCCCCAACCTCTGTTACGTGTACCCCCTGTACTTGTTCACAGTGACAAGGTCATCTGATTCACAGGCAGGCAGCGTGCTGGAGATAGAGCTCAAGGCTGTGTGCTTGCCTGGCATGTGTGAGGCCCTAGGTTCAATTCCCATATTGCAACAAAACACAGATGTGAGTGGATTGTATAATTTCTCTGCTCAGGCCTTGGTGCACCTATGGCTTGTCACCTTGTATACTTTATTTATTTATTTATTTATTTATTTATTTATTTGGTTTTTCGATACAGGGTTTCTCTGTGTGTCTCTGGCTATCCTGGAACTCACTCTGTAGACCAGGCTGGCCTCGAACTCAGAAATCCGCCTGCCTCTGCCTCCCAAGTGCTGGGATTAAAGGCGTGCGCCACCACCACCTGGCTCAGCATGTGTTCTTAACCCCTGAGCTACCCTCCAGTTCCTGGAATCGCGTACTTAGAAGGCAATTTGTTACTGTGTCCATTTAGCAAAATAATCACAGTAGGCTCATCTCTAGGCCTATGATCTGCCCAGCCGCAGACCCTTGGCTAGATCCACTGTACCAGGCGTAAGTTACCTCCTGTGGAGCAGCCTTAAATCTAAGCAGAACTTTGTTTTACGGCTGCTAAGTCTTCAGCGTACAGAGTAGTACTGCCGCAAGGTGGATGTCAGTGATAGAGACTGAGTACATTGAATATTCAGAATCTGCAGAAGAAAAGGAAAGTGGATATAAAATGTTAATGTACATTTTTAAAGGCAGTTCTAGGCTTTGTATAGAGAATTGTGATAATGTCATCAGGGAATTAATATTTACAGTTATCCATACTTCTTTCCTTGTGATAAGTTGTGAGGATCTTCCAGATTCTGGTCCTGGAGTTTTTCCTCACACATCACCTCCCCCTGACAGTCAGAGAAGGGCTGCTGAGGTATTAAGATGTGCTTACCATGTTGATATCATGCCTTAGCATGTTGACCAGGCATGAAGGATGAGCTGAAGCAGCCTTAGTGAGGTGGGCAGTCAGTGCTGCTCTGAAACTCCAAACTGATGAAGTCAAGCCATGCAAAACCTGTTGATATTTGTCTGAAATAGTCACAGTATAGGAATAATAGAGGTTTGGGAGATGGCTCAGTGGCTAAGTGCTTGCCGTGCAAGCATGAGGATGTAAGTTCAGATTCCCAGCACCCACATTAAAATGCTAAGTGTGTCACTAGAGAGATGGCACTGGCCGGTCTTCAGAGTTTAGTTCCTAGAACCTCATGGCTGTTCCCAACTGTGCCTCCAGTCTGAAGGGATTCATTGCCCCCTTCTGGCCTACACAGGCACTGCACACATGTACACAGACATTCATGCCAGCAAAATATTCATACATATAAAAAAAATGGGGGAGGGGGCAGTGCAAACATGGCAGCGCATGTCTGCACCTGCATTATTGGTCAGGGACAGTTGGAGACAGGCAGATCCCATAGCTCTAGGAACAGCCAGCCTAGACAAGAGAGCAAATTCCTTAAGATGGAGGCCTAGAGAGGGGTTTTCCCAGTGTTGACCTCTGGCCTTTGTATGTGCTTGGATTCTCTCTCTCTCTCTCTCTCTCTCTCTCTCTCTCTCTCTCTCTCTCGTGCGCCCGCGCACACACACACACACACACACACACAGAGTGTATTACCTGTTGTTGTTTTTTTAATGATAAACTCAGCCAGGCATGGTAGTGTACACCATTAATCCCAGAGCTGAGCTTAATAGTCAGAGACAGACAGACAGATCTCTTGAGCCTATTCTATAGAGTGAGCAAGTTCCAGAACAGCCAGGGCTAAGAAACCCTGTCTCGAAAAATCAGAAAGAAAGAAAGCAAATGTTAAACCGTGATTAGGAAAAAAATCTGTTCTAATCTAAACTGCTGTTTATATTTGTTAATAAAGGTTAAATATGAGTGCCTGGCAGAGGAAATCAAAATAGGAGACTATTACTTGAGATTGTTATTGGAGGAAGATGAAAATGAAGAAAGCGGATCAATAAAGAGATCGTGAGTCTCTTTTCATATCTCCATGGATTTGCTATCGCTATTTGTTTCTTGGTTGTTTCTATTGAATCTCTTTTTAAATCTAGGTACGAATTTTTCAATGAGCTCTACCACCGCTTTCTGCTCACTCCAAAAGTTAACATGAAGTGTTTGTGTTTACAAGCCCTTGCTATCGTTTACGGCAGATGCCATGAAGAAATAGGGCCCTTCACAGATACAAGATACATCATTGGGATGTTAGAAAGGGTAAGGATGCTGTGGTGGAAGGGTACCGGTAGACAGTATCAAAACTAAGCTGATGGCATTGTCACAGTGACTTTCTGCATGAGTTTCTCTGTATAGCTATTACAGTTATTTAAATTTAAGAGAAAGGCGTAGGAAAATAACAAAGGAGCTAAAATTTATCTGTTCCAGTTTATTTTTTCAGCTCTGGATTTTGAGCAACTTTGGTGATGTTCTTGCCAACTTTAAGTATGGGAGAGAGCAAGAGGTGTATAATAGAAATAGCAACTCTTGGAGTTGTATCTTTGGGTTTTAATTTTGGAAAAAAATCATAAATACTTCTGACATTAAACTTTAAAGCGTGAAGATAGTGAAGTTGCTTAGAACACCAGTGATTTCAGAAAGGAAATAAGTTAGCTCTATTTTGTTTTATGCAGCTTACCATTCAACGATTGAGCATTGGGGTTGGGTCAACTTGACTGTGATGTATTTGATGCAGAGTATGTCCTTCATTCTTACATTAGTATTTATGTTCTTCTGTTTTAACCATTTAAATGTTAACAAACTCTATGAAAGAGAGCCGTTTCACCAGTTTTCAGAATAGCCAACCATGGTTGTTGTCGACTCTGAGCCATCGCTTTGTGGAAAGTTCATGAAGCAAGCAGCACAGCCAGTATGAAAACACTGTTGCTCGCACTAACCTGAGCAGCACCATTGAGTCCTTTGTTCTCTTTGGTTTGTGTATGTGTTGGGGGAGGGGTGTGGTGGTCAGGATCTTTCTCAGTGGCCTAGGCTGGCTGCCAACAGTGTATAGCTCTAGCTGGCTTTGAACTTGGGATCTTCTTGTTTCAGCTTTCCAAATGCTAGAATGAGAGCCTGTACCACTATGCCTGTTGTGCAGTCCAGAATCCTAACTCTCGTTCCAGGGACCTGGAGGACTCAGAGCACTCAGAGACCCTTTTCCTTCTCACTGGTGCTCATTTTAGTGAACACCATTTGCCAAGTCTGAGGGTCTCACTTCACTTCATGTCTCCTAAAAGCTAGTATAGGAGTCTCTGTAATGACATAAGAATATCTTCCCCTCTAGGAAATTAGATAAGTGCTACAAAATTTCATGTAATGTAAAACACTTAAGAATTGTTGAGTAATTGACAGGCAGACAGCTGTAATTGTCTCTTTAATATTTCAGAACCGATATTTCTTAGAGCTGTCAGTTGATTTTGTGAAGCTGTCTCTGGATCTTTTATCCACTGTTGACTAACTTGTCATTTATTTCATTAGTGCACTGATAAGCTTGAGCGGGACAGGCTGATCCTCTTCCTGAACAAGCTGATCCTCAATAAGGTAGGGTCTTCTCTGTGCATACACCATCACTTCCAAGGCTTGTGCCCAAGCACTGGTGACCTGTCAGGCAGATCGCCCAGAGGTGGCTCTTTTCTCTCTAGATGAGAAAACGGAGTCTATAGAGGGAACAACCGGTTTGCCAGTTTTCCTGAGTGTTCTGTCCTAGTATTCCAGGTGCTAAATTCCAGTCTAGTCTGTACGTTTTCAGAAACAGCTGGGAGGTGCTGGAGGTATGGCTCAGAGGTAGAGCACTTACCCAATGTGTGTGCAGCACCACAGAAGTGGAACATGAAAGAGTTCTTTACCATTTTATTTCTGGTTATTGGATAACCTGTTTACTGATGGGAAGGATAATTGTAGGGCTAGGGTTTATCATGCCACTTTGTCTTTATTGAGGGAGGGAAATGCTTATTAATTTTTCCCATATTTAAGTGGAAATTTTTACACAATCTCTGTAGTATAATTTTATCTCTTTAATCCTACAAATGCCAAGTAAGTATAGTTGCATGCCAGCATGTCTAAAGAAATTCCACATATGCTCATCCTAGAGAGTGCACTAGGTTACAGCACCTACTGAAGAGAAAGGCTGTAGATTATATAGAAATGTTTTCCTCTTTCAGAAGAACGTTAAGGATCTCATGGACTCAAACGGCATTAGGATTCTTGTGGACTTGCTGACTCTTGCACATCTCCATGTGAGCCGAGCGACAGTCCCCTTGCAAGTACGTTTGCTCCTTAGCTTCTACAAGCTTTGTGTTCTTTGGATACAATTTTAGAATCATAAGACTCTTTGAAACCTTTAAATGGGTTTATGTCCATAGCCAGTAAAATGTTTCTCCAGTAATTATAGTAGCATGAATGCTGGGAGATAAATGCCAGAAACAGAATCATTACCACCAGAATCAGCTTTATTACTTGATAACATTTGTCTTTTATGGTAAAGTAACTGTATCGCTATAAAGTGGCTTGGGTTTAATACAATGTGACCTTTCAGTTGATTTTATTGGATATGTAACTAGAACATCATCACTGACAAACACCAAGAATATGTTTTGCCCTAAAGCCACTGGGGGCATTATTCAAACCATATAACAGGATAAAGCCACCAGGCCTTCTCTGGTACTTGATTTAAAGAGAGATCTAAATTTTAGCCTATTTGATGTTTTTTATTTTCAGATACAATTTAGAACATTTTTCTGGGTCAAGATATTTATGACAAAACTTTTAAAATATTTTAGAATGGGGCATTTTGGGGTTTAGTTATAACTAATAAAAATCACTACACTTATTAAACACCTTTACAATATACTAAGTACTGTTCTGGAATACATTCATGCTCTAAATCTAAACCCCTCATGGCCCTGTGTGGTGGTTACCACACACAGTTGTGTGGTGGTTATCACTTTTCTGTTTTGCAACACAGAACCTGAGGAGCAGAGAGCCTAAGCACATTGCCACAGTCACCTGAAATCTCAGAATCAGTTAGATCCAAGAGGCTAATTTCTACTTTATTTACAGTTTATTTGGTCATTTTGCTTTATTTACAGTTAGACTCTGAGAGCTGATGATTGCAGGCATATTTAGAAACCATGGTACACAAAGCTTAATAAAAACTGTTATCTTCCCAAAATATTAAAAAAAAAAAACTCTAAGAATTGTCTCTGTTGGTAAGAGAGAAAAATTATTTTAAAAAATCTAGTTTTTCTAATTTTAATTAGTTTTGTCTGTGATTCTGGAAGTTGGCAACTGTCTAAGCCAAAAATAGTTCATGGTGCTGTGCCCCAAGGCAGACAGCATCTATTTATAACTACAGGAAGGGAAGGGGCGTGTAGACGACGGAGGTAGGTAAGGAAGGTACAGGGAATCGATTGCTGCCCACTTCTGCCTTACTTGAGTCTGTTTGAGCAGTTGGATTCCTGTGGCTGACTAAAGCTACCACAGGCTGAGACTCCACTGCTTGTCATAGGAATAGGTTAGGAAATGTTTCCCTTGCTGAAGTTAAAGTTCACCGGATGGAGTGGTCTTCAGGTAGAGCCTAAGTGTGTGCAGCAGCAGGAGCTCTCAGTCTAACAGTGTGGGGAAGGGATGGAAAGTGTTTACCTGCCGAAACCTGTGCTGGCGTTTTGACCCTGATCCCACCTGCATACTGAAGCCTACTTCTCCCCAAAACTTCAATATGTTGAACGTCATAGTTTCAGGTTAATATTTGTTTATTATATAATTATTTATAGTATTCTTTGCTACTGAAATTTTAGTGCCCTGAGAATTTATTAATGGCCATAGGGAATATAGGTATCCCTAAATTTAGATAGATGAATGAATTTAGGAAATTGTTTGTTTATTAACAAAGAAATAACTTTGACTGTTCCTTGGGCATTTGATCCTATTTCTGAAGGAATTTAAAAGAAAAAAAAAACTTGAGATCAAATTTGGTGCTAAGTAAGTTGTTTCATGGCCTCTGCCTTAAAAATAACTGAACTTTCTTCTAACAGAGCAATGTGATTGAAGCCTCTCCAGATATGAAGAGAGAGAGTGAGAAGGAGTGGTATTTTGGCAACGCAGACAAAGAAAGGAGTGGGCCATATGGATTTCATGAGGTGTGTGCTATGTACAAATTTCTTGGAATCTCTACTTGGTTGTTTTTTCTTTAAGAAAGACTCTTCAGATTTTACCATGTAGCCCAGACTTGATAGGTACCGACGACACAGATGAGCACTGTCGCACCTGGCAGGTCTTTGCCTTCTCATGCCCTCTTATTTAGCACTCATAGATGTGCAGTATTTAAGTTTAGACACTACCTTTATTTATGTATATGTGCCTGTGAATGTATGCCACATGCATGCAGGTGCTCAAGGTGGCCTGAGTAGCGCATCACATGCCCCAGAACTGGAGGGATATGTTTTTATGAGCCAGCTAACGTGAGTGCTGGGAACTGATCCTCTGGCAGAGCAGGAATTGCTCTTATCTTCAGAACCATCTCTCCATCCCCAAGAAGTGCAGTGTCTTTAAATTGACTACTATGTTCAGTACCAGTGGTTCTATAACCCTGTTTCCTTCTAAAGAATTCAGTGACTTAAGGTTCTAGAGATGTACATCTGTGTACAGAATGTTACATCAAATCTTATAAGGCAGTTGTTACAAGACTGTTAGGAAGTAGTGTTGAGTTTTCAGTGAATTGTATACAGTAGTGATTACTATACACACACACACACACACACATATATATATGATACTGAATAAGTTTGGTACTAAATAAATGTTTAACAGTATAGGGAAGGGACAGAAAGTGTTTACTCTGCTGAAGCCTGTGCTAGTGTTTTACTCTGATCCAAGCTGCTACAAAAGCCCCAGTTTCCCTCCCCTAAAACTTTAATATGTTGAACATCATAGTTTCAGGCTTCACATGGTATGATCAAGTTTTTAATATGTAACAAAGATCAGTGAATAATATCTGTTAATTCTGGAGGCAAGAACATCCATCTTCACCAGTGTTTGATCCTGTCCTCCTAGTCTTAGCCTCTTAGGCTCAGTCAGAATTTGACCAAAACAGTTTTAAGAGAGCCAAGCCTTCTCTTACATAATTTGGTATTGTCCATCTGCTTATTATTTGTGCATTTTCCAGTGGTCTTTGTACTCTTCTGTTGGCCAGTTGAGTGCTTATTCTTATATTAATAGTCAAATTTGGGTTCCTGAAAAACTGCTGGCAAGCTCTTATGTATTCCTAGTGTATTTGCTGTTCTGGCACATCGCTGTCTCTTAGTGGATTGTTGTTTCTTATGTACCGTACTGATACAGAAAACATTGGCAGATGTTTTGTTTGATATTGTGTTTGTAATAATGATGCCTTCAATCAATTAAGATGCAAGAATTATGGGCCAAAGGAATGTTGAATGCAAAAACCAGATGTTGGGCTCAAGGCATGGATGGATGGCGACCGCTCCAGGCGATACCTCAGCTTAAGTGGTGCCTGTTAGCCAGTGGGCAGGCTGTTCTGAATGAAACTGACCTTGCTACCTTAATACTGAACATGTTGATCACAATGTGTGGATATTTTCCAAGCAGGTACAATGCCATTAATGTTTTTATGACTAACAGGGACTCTCAGATTTCCTCACCTCCTCATTGTGTAGATATATACTCCGTAATGTTACAGGGTTACTATAGCAGTTTAACAGACGTGTCCTATGTGACATAACATACTGCTTCCTTGGAACAGTTATAAAGAAATGGTTGGCAAGCTATATTGATGTGGTAAAAACTGAAAACAGCCTTTTCTGGGGGATGCCAAACAATCTTCCACAACTTGTATTTACCAGCTGGACTCTAGCAGTGGTAACAATCATATTTATATGGGTTAGATAGGAATGGTTGGAATGAGCTATCTGTGGTCCATATCGAGTGGGTGCCAGGTCCTGATGTGCCCGGCTAGCCAGGCCTGCTGCTGAAGATGGGATGATGGTCATCCCACAGCTCACTCCACAGAACCATTACTGGCGAGGATTTGTTTCCTGTAACAAGCACATTTGTGACCTTTACCTAAAATATTTCAGTCTTCATAAAATATTTGTACACTCATCATTTTGTTTTAATGCTATTCTGAAGATATCTGGTAGTTAGAAATTACTAGAAAATACATATAACACTCTGTGTTCATCTAGAGATCTTTAAAAGTCAGATTAGATTAAAAACCATACAGTTAATATTTAGAACCAGTAGTGCATTAAGTAAAGCTGTATTTGAAGAGTACTGACCATCATTAAACTAAGATTTAAGTTTATTTGACAAAGCTTGATAGGACATTTGGGGGACTGTCCACAGACAGTGTGTTAGACGACACAAGGCTTAATCCATTAAATAATAAATAAGAGTCTCTGGCTCTTCTAGGGCACTGTTTTTCAAGGAAATCTTATGGAAGGAAATGAAGTCATATTAAACAGCCAGTAGATTTAAACCAAATACCTAATCATGTTCCCAGCTGTATGAGAGCTTAGTCTTCATTTACAAAAGAGGAAGGTAACTTGCTTCATGCCTAGTAGAATGCCATATGCTCTGAATATACAATTTCCAGTAAATACATTAAATGTTGACTGTAGAAAATATTTTCTAGGGATCAGGATAATGCCATCATTCGTCCTTTACCCAGAGTGAAAAGGCTGCTGTCAGATAGCACCTGCCTTCCCCATGTCATCCAGGTGGGTCCTTGTGTACTGCCAAGCTAGCGCAGTATTGTAAAAATCATGTGATTGTACTATAGTTTTTGTCTTTATTTCATTATAATCCATTCCGTTTTCCTAAAGCTGAACCCCAAGCTACGTTTGTTTCATGTATTCACTTATTCTTTTTTCAAGTTTTGTTTATTTTTAGTGTGTATGGGTATTGTTCCTACATATATGTCTATGTGCCATGTGCATCCTTGGTACCCCTAGAGGCCAGAAAAGTGTGTCAGGTCCTCTGAATTGGACTTAAGCCTGGTTGTGAGCTGCGTTGTAGGTGCTGGGAACCAAATCCAGGTCTCCTATCCAGCACTCTATGTTCTTAACTGTGGAACCATCTCTGTAGCCATAGTTCTACATGCTTTTTTTTTCTTTCTTTGTTTTTTTTTTGTTTTTCGAGACAGGGATTCTCTATGTAGACCTGGCTGTCCTGGAACTCACTCTGTAGACCAGGCTGGCCTCGAACTCAGAAATCCACCTGCCTCTGCTTCCCAAGTGCTAGGATTAATGCATGTGCCACCACTGCCTGGCTTAGTTCTGCGTTCTAATTTGGGTTTTTAATCTGGATATACTGAGGAAGATTTTATATCCAGGAACCTAAGTGTGATATCTTCAGATTCCAGATTCATCCAAAAGAGATTTTACTTAGAATCTATTCTTCAAAGTCACATCACTGTGGGAACTGCAAGGGTACTGTACTTTGTGCTGCAGATTGGCATGGGGCTGCAGGGAATACAGCAGCCCACAGATAAGGATGTGGTCATTTCTCTGACAGGTGCAGCAGCACTCCTCACTAATGTTTTCCTCAGGGTTTGACTGTCTTCAGTTGAGGGGTGGTTTGGTTTTACAACCACTTCAAAGCATAGAGTTGGATATATAGAATATCCTAAAATTAACTTTCTTTCTGCGTTGTGCTGTTCTTTTGGAATTTACAGTACCTACACCTGAGACTAGCATAAACTTTAGAGATTTTAGGTAAACTTCCTGTCTCCTTAATATTGCATTCTTAGAAGTATGCATTCATTTTTCCATTAACTATATATAGACCTTATGATCTGTGGTGATAATTTTTGTTATTTTTACATTGAGAATGATAGTTTATATGTTCTTACATTTATGTATTACATTATGTGGAAATCACTGATTTCTGAACTTGAGAACATAATTAACACCTTTTTTTAATTTATTTGACCAGCTTTTGTTTATTTAAACATCAGCAAATGTTTTAGTTACTTTTCTATTGCTGTGAAGAGACACCATGACCAAGGCAACTCTTATAAAAGCAACCATTTAATGGGAGGATTGCTTTTAGTTTCAGAAGCATCATTAGCATCGTGGCAGAGAGCATGGCAGCAGGCAGGCTTGGTGCTGGAAAATTAGCTGAGAGCTACCTCCTGATCTACAAGCAGAGAGCAAACTGGACCTATCAAAGGGTCTTTTGAAACCTTATAGCCCCTCCCTGCTGACACCCTTCCTCCAGCAAAGTATCACCCAAAACTCTGTTAAAGAACTTTACTCCCTGGTGACTAAGCATTCAAATATATGAGCCTATGGGAGGCCATGCTTACCCAAACCACCACAGCATGCTTATACATGTACTTTCTTATTATGGACATCTCTGTTCATATTTCTAAGTGAAAATACCCTGTAAGTTTTTTTAAACTGTTAACAGCCAATCCCAGATCAAGTCAGTATGTATCTGAGGTAATACCAAAAGAACGGGATTTGTGTTCATTGGATCTTGTCAACACGAAGATAAAGTACCCAGAAAATCGTTGCCCAAACATTCTTCAAGGCTTTTAATACTGAAAGGAAAAAAGTAAATGCAAGAAGCATTACATTTGAGATCAAGATGGTTGAAAAATATTTAAGCATTGTCTGTATAGAATGGAACTTGGTCAATGAAGGGTATCTATTTTGATTAATCAAAACTTTTAGTGGTATCTGAAGAGAAAGGAAAAAAATGTGATGAATTTGGCCCCCATTCCTTGCAAGAAATGCCTTCATCTGGAATTCACCATGTAAACTTGGCTTATCCTGAACTCCCAGAGCTCAGCCTGCCTCTGCTTCCTGAGTGCTGGGATTAAGGTGTGTGCCATCATGGCCTGCTAAATTTAGCATTTTCTGATGGTGTATCTGCTTGTTTATTTTATACTGGGTTCAAAATGTTTCTTAAAAGTAATTTTCCCCATAGTTTTTTCCTTGGTAGGAACACTTTATCTTCCTGGAACACAGGTAACTCAGGCAGTTTTCTAAGCACTGTGTCCTGCTTAGATAGGTTCCTGTATCTTATTTCATGTAGGATGCTCACTGCCTTGATCATATGATGACACAGCTTAAGAAGTCAGTGAGTGGCATGGTGCGCAGTGAGTGGATGTTCTCAGTTTTCTTGTGCAGGACAACTTGAAATGCTCTCTTGTTGACAATGTAAGGCAAAACTCAAGATTTGCTGTTTTCTTATACCTAAGCTCAAGCTACATCTGTCTATAACATTTGAGACAATCCTACATGACTGTCCTTGATTGTTCCTTCCTAAAGCTTGTCATAGAGTAGAACACTGTAACTGCCTTGTTGAACAGATAGGACATAAAGCAAGAGAAATTTAAAATGGTGACTTAAAAGACAAACAATTGTTCTTTCTCACAACTGAGTCTAGACTATTGGCCTGTCATCAAGAGCCAGTGCTTATATTACACTCTGTCCTCATCTTCTGCCTGTCAATAGAGCCAGTGCTTACACCCTACCTTATATTATGCTGGGTTTGTTTTTACTAGTAGCAATTCAAATTTGAGATTCTTTGGAAGCAAGTATTTATTGAAAACTGAAATGTCACCTTTATTATATAAATAAGTAAAACTGAAATGGCTTAGCACACATTTAGAGCAGTTCAGCTTAGATCTTTGTTAGCCTGGATGTAGTCAGTGGCCTGAGGGAGTCCTGCAGTGTCCGAGAGCCCCTTGTCTTTCAGGGCCTGTGGTAGTGGCAGCCTCTGAGTTGCACTTTAGCTCTGTTTTTCATTTTTGTTTCTCTATCCGGTGTCCTTCAGAGAGGTTTTCATTGGTTCATTTACTTGAAAGTAATGCAGCACAGACACACATGACATGGATGTACACACCCGTGCTCATGTGCACATAAGTACACATGTAGACAACACATGCATGTGCATTAGAAATGCTCTCAAGCAACTTTGCCTGTAACAACATACAAAACTAGCTTTGGATACATTAGGTTTTTTATCTGATCACATTTTGATCAGTTCTCACCAGTTTTACTGCATTACTGTCTGCATTAAATGTAGAATGAGCCCTTTTTAAGTCAGTTTCCAATCTGATCCAAGTTTATTGAATCCCGTGGATGTAAGAAATGATAACCTCAGCATAACTCACCAAATAAAACATTTTATTTGCTTTTTCAGTTACTGCTGACCTTTGACCCTATCCTTGTTGAGAAGGTTGCCATCTTATTACATCACATTATGCAAGATAACCCACAGTTACCTCGCCTCTATCTCAGTGGAGTGTTTTTCTTCATCATGATGTATACAGGTTCCAACGTGCTTCCTGTTGCTCGGTAAGACCATGAAGATGCTGTCTTAAATTATTTCAGTTATATGTGGGTATACTTAATAGGAACTTTTGAAGCATTGCTTTTTCATTATAATCATTATCTTAATTAAAATATCTAAAAATTTGGAAAGTAGAAGGAAAGAATTGTGCCAGTTTACTAGAACTAGTATTTGAAATTTATTTTACTATATGTATGTATATATTTAATATAAATACATTTATGTTATACCTGGACTTTTATATTTTGCTGTCTAAAATGAGTATTTTTTATATTGCTATGTAACCTTAAGATGATCATCAAAATCTTTATGGTACGTTTCAGGCCGTCGAATATGGATTTATGAGTTGCCCTTTTAGCATTTTTTTTTTTTTTTACTGTTTTAAAATTTATTAATGGTCCAGTCTTTAGAAACCTTCAGACTAAAACCTAATCAGTTTCTCTATCTGAAAGATACTCTATTTTTTTTCTAGGTTTTTGAAATATACACATACCAAACAGGCTTTCAAGTCTGAGGAGGTAAGCACATTAGCCGACCCCTGAGCACAGACCCTGAATGTGCTGTCTGGATGCTCAGTTTAGGTGTCTGCAGGTCCTGGTTATCAGTGCTTAAAAGTAGGCATCATGTTTAGTAATTCATTCACATTCTTTGCGGTACCCGCACATAAAAAGGCTAAGCACTTGTTTAAAATGAAAATAAAGTATGCTTACACTAAAATCACAACCATGAATTACCCCTTGATAGTTTTTGGTGGTTTTTATAAAGAGTTAGTCATATACTGAAATCTCTTAAGATTCATTAATGCTTGAGATTTTGGTTCAGACCCCAAGGCAGACATGCTCTGAGGTTTCCTTTTGAAGCTGTGTGTGTTCTTGGGCTCTTGAGTGCTCTTGCCCTTACCTGTTAACTGTAGTTTACAGAGAGACGTCACTGTCACATAGTTATTGCCAGGTGTTTCAAATTTGCTAGGCTTTTGCTAGAGCATTTAATTTTTAGGTTTTACCCAAAGCTAGCCACTGTTGAAGACACTGAAGATTGTTGCACCACTTCAGTGTTAGACATTAGACAGCAATGAAGGTTTCATTGAAGAGCCACTGAAGCCCTGAGAGTAAACAAGTTTGCCTAGCACTATTAAAGGAAAACAGATGGTGGCAGCCTTTCACTTCAGATAGAAATCGTTATAATACACTATTAAGAATAGAAATAGTGATACTTAGAAATAGTGGTACTTAAATAGTATATCTATCTAATATAGAAACATAAATGGAATAGAATCTCTTTAGTGATAGATAGAAAATTGTGATACTTAATACAGTGTTAGTCATTTGGGCATCATTTCTCCTTTACTTCTGTGCGTCAGTTATATAGGTAATATCTTAAAACAAAACAACTGGGCATGGGGGTTGTGTGTGTGCCTGTGTGTGTGCTCTCCTATGTACCTATGTGGAAGCCAGAGATCAACCTGAGATGTCTGTCTAGCCACCTGGGTGTTTGAGACAAGTTCTCTCACTGAACCGAAAGGCTGATGTTTTGCCTCAGCCGGCTCCTCAGTGAGCTCCAGGAGTCTGCCTGTCCTTGTGTCATCTCCCCCCATTCCCAGGGCCGGGGTTACAGCTCATGCTGCCCACAAGGCTTTGCTGTGGGTTCTGGGCATCTAAATTAAAGTCCTCATGCTTATGTAGGAAGCCATATCAGTTGAGGATGTCTCCTGAGATCCTGAAAACTTTTACTTCAGAAATTATTCACTTAAATATTTTGAATAATCATAGAAATATTCTATATGTAGGAATTACCAAGTAATAGAGCTCTAGAAAGCAGAACAGATTTTCCCCAGCAGTTTAACAGTAAATTTATCACTATCGTTGGCAAAAAATCTGAAAATGCCCCCTTTTGAATTTGTTTCTACACCAAGTGGCAAATGCTTGCCTTCCATTTCTATTGCTATCCTGGAGAAGGAAAACATGTTACCTAGGTAGAAGGAAGAAAGGCATTTATGTTCAGTAGGACCGGATTTCCATCCTAAGAAAAAAGAGTTTTAAAGTGTAGCGTATTAAATTGTGAGCCAGATTTGGTCTTCTTGATCCAGTTAGTTGTAATTACTTTAAACGAACCCCCTTACACTCCTTAAATTTTATACTTGTTGTATGAGAGCAACTCTTAAGGTCTGGATTTCAGGGCTGATGAGATGAGAGGCTGAGTAGGTAAAGGTGCCAGACCTGGAGATCTTAGCTGAATCCCCAGGACCCACGTGGTGGAAAGTAAGAGCCGATCTCTACAGGTTGTTCTCTGACCTCCACAGGCATGCCTTGCCATGTGTACTGGGATACAAACACACACACACCCTAGAATTTTCAAAAGGACTAGACTTACTTGGTTTTGAAAATGGCAGGTATGGGTAGGAGCTGTTATGATTGGAATAGTACGAGGTGGATGGTGGATGTCTCAATGGCTCGTCATCATTGTTATCCATGGCCACAGGTTGGCTCATCAATCATCCTTACTCCTGTGTGGTGATGCAGGCGACCCCTGAGACCATTAAGGCTGCTGCAAAGCTGGCTGTTACTGCTACCCTTGGTGTCACATTTCACCGTGTTCATCCAACTCCCTAGAGCACAGAAGTAGTTTGTTCTAGGCACTGTGTTAGTATGTTTGTTTGATTGTGAGTTTTGAGACAAGGTCTCTACATAGCTCTGGCTACCTGGCCTTGAACTCACAGAAATCTACCTTACCCAGCCCTGGGAGTGCTGGGATTCAAGTGTGCCCTACCATGCTTGGCCTTGTGCTCCTCTCTTGAAATGCCTGAATTATTCATTTATCAAAGTCTTTTAAAGACTTTTAAAGTGATTTTAAGTGACCTTTAAGGTGATTTTATTCTAACTACATTTGTCTTTTTGTTGGTTTTTAAGACTAAAGGACAAGATATTTTTCAGAGGAGCATACTTGGACATATTCTTCCTGAAGCAATGGTTTGCTACCTAGAAAATTATGAACCTGAGAAGTTTTCTGAGATTTTCCTCGGTGAATTTGACACTCCAGAAGCAATCTGGAGCAGTGAGATGAGGTGAGTAAGTCCTGGCTGTGGTTGTGCTGCCTGTGCTGCTGATCACCTGGCCTGCTTTCCTTTGCAAGAAGAATTCTTACCAGCTTCCTTATGTTCCAATTCAACTAATAGGCTTTGACAAGGCCTGAAGATACATTACTACTGATAGAGCTTCTGTGTGACCTCTTACCCTAATGGCAACACAGTCAAGACACAGCTTTGGGATTCTTGGAAATAGGCCTGTACTCCACAAATTTTGCTTACATACATAGAATAGATCAAACAATAGATGCCCAAAAAATTTTTGATAAGTGTTTCTAACAAGCATGTCTTGTATTACAACAAAAGACTTGCCATGGGAGAAGCCTATGAAAACACAGAAAAAGGCAAGACACAGAAATGCATAGCAGTGTATAGTATACAACTCACTTGTCCACAGGAGACACGGCTGTTCATAGATCCAGGGTGATGACTGCCTTTTGGAAGCCCTCACCTCTCTTAGCTGCATGACATTTGATTTTAGAGTCACTCACTTCTCATGCCAGCTTTACATTTTCCATGCCATTTATTTATTATCCTTGGCTTTCTGTGATAGGCTAACCTTTAGGCTTGTTTTATGCTGGCCATCATTTCTAATGGTGACAGTTTGTATGTCATTTTTTATTGGGAAAAATATGTAGTTACATGAATAAATTAAAAATAATTTTTGTGTATAATATTTTTCTTTTTAAATTGACTGAGTTCCTCTCTCTGAAAGATTTTCCTTACCAAACTAGGTTCTGCTTAGCGTAGGGCCAAATAAATAATACCACGTAATGAGTTTCTTTGAAGGCAGTTGCGAACCTCATTAGTCCCTGGCTATACATGCAAACACCATCTAACCTTGTGTTTAGGCTTGAGTTTTTAGTAGGAATGACCGAGTATACACAGTATGACTAAATACTCTGAGTAACATTTAATCTCATTTTATAGTTGAGTAGTTCTGAATATTTATGCAATCTTCTTGCATGATTACCCGTGTTTCTCTTTAAGTAAAATAACCCTTCAGAATGCCTGATTGGAAGCTTCTGTGATTGTAGGCGTCTCATGATCGAGAAGATTGCGGCCCATCTTGCTGACTTCACACCTCGCCTGCAGAGCAATACAAGAGCACTTTATCAATATTGTCCCATCCCAGTTATCAATTATCCACAGCTAGAAAATGAACTATTTTGTAATATTTATTACCTCAAACAACTTTGTGATACACTCCGGTTTCCAGATTGGCCAATTAAAGACCCAGTAAGTTCAGTTTGTTCCTTCTTAAACTGCAAAAACAGTTGCAAACACTTCTGAATGTGTGTTTCCTCCTATGATAAAAGGGATACTGGTTTTAGATATTCACAGTGCTGCATGCCTGCAGTCCCCAATGCTTGGGAGGATCAAGCTGGAAGATTGCCTAAACTAAAGTTCAT
Organism: Grammomys surdaster; assembly: GCF_004785775.1. NCBI lineage: Eukaryota > Metazoa > Chordata > Mammalia > Rodentia > Muridae > Grammomys > Grammomys surdaster. Next base: position 2,473,877 of record NW_021620939.1, on the reverse strand, counting down.
GCCAAGCCTAGACAACAGTGAGACCCTGTCTCAGAGAGAGGGGGAGAGAGAGAGGCAGTGGGTGGGGGACAGGACAGATGGACAGACAGTCAGAGGAGAGCGTGCTCTCTCCCTCTCCCTCTCCCTCTCCCTCTCCCTCTCCCTCTCCCTCTCCCTCTCCCTCTCCCTCTCCCTCTCCCTCTCCCTCTCCCTCTCCCTCTCCCTCTCCCCCTCCCCCTCCCCC
>NW_021620939.1:2417537-2473254 GCF_004785775.1 Grammomys surdaster | reverse complement strand
CTCCCCTTTTCCCTCTCCCTCTCTCCAGCAGTATGTACTGAATAGTTTATTAATGCATTTTGGGTAGATTTTGAATTCTGGAAGGTATTTAAATTTTTACAGTTTTTATCTTTTATGACCAAGACAAGTTTCAGACCCTGGCCAGTACCCAGCTCTATGGGACATTGATTTCACCAAGCCTTGATTCATCTTTAAAGTGATGGTGATAGAAGTGTTAGCTGCTGTCTGTACAGGAGCCTCTGACAACTGAGTGTTCACATAGCATAGCTCCGACATATGCAAGAGTTCAGACCTGTTGTGTATGCTCTCTGCCAGTCCTGTCATGGCTTTGGGATTCCTCTAACCTGGGGGCCTGCGTCTGTAGAAAGCTGGAATAAAGTCGGTCTGGGTGGCCATGCTGTTCCTTTCTCTAGCAGGACTTACCATCTAAAAGATGTGAGAATGCTTGCCATTGGTACCACAAGTCACTGCCTCTGCACAGTGCTAAGACCAAATGAAGACAAGCCCAGCACTTGTTGAGCTAGAACTCTACATGAAATGAGAGGAAGCTTGGAAGCTTGTTAATGAGATAGATGATTAATGTCAGCTCCGACACTGATTCACTGGAAAATGTACCTTACATTTTAGTGTTCTTCAGATTTTAAAGAATTAGCTTTGGTAGGGAGCCCCTGTGTTTCCTTGTCATTTGGAGTCCGAGGCAGGAAGATTACAAGACCAGCCTGGCTTATATCAAAAAAAAAAAAAAGAAGAGAAAAAAAAAAAGAAAAAGAATCTGACAGCTGTGAAAAGCTGTATACTCGTTTAGTGTCTAGGTTTGGGCTAGGTATTAGCCTTCTCCTCTTCCCCTCCTTCTGAGGCAGTTAGTTCTCTGTTTTACATTTGTTTGAATGTCCGCATATCAGTAATATGTAGGTGACCTTAAGAAAGGTTCCACAGTGTACTTGCTTTCTTAGTATAGTTTATCTTTTACAAATTGTGAGGTTTTCTGTGTTTTATGAATGTTTCTTTAAAAGTTAATTATTAAGATACATTGGATAAGAGTAAAAATATAACTTAAACAGAAGGAAATTCTGTAACAAGTAACCTGGCTGCCAACATTGTTAAGATTGAATAGCCTAGAAATATTGATTTAAATAAATACAGCACAAATATTATATGAATCTAAAATTATATTTTGAATTATTTTATTTTACTGGATGCAGATTTTTTACTCCTTTGTCTTTAAGGTTAAGCTTCTGAAAGATTCCCTTGATGCTTGGAAGAAGGAAGTAGAAAAGAAGCCGCCTATGATGTCCATAGAAGATGCTTATGAAGTGCTTAGTCTGCCTACGGGCCAGGGGCTGTGAGTTATTTCACTATTATAGTAGTAATTGTCCTGTTCAGCTTAAGACATTAATATCAAAGATGAAATTTAAAAAGCTATATTTACTTATACACAAGGCCTATGAGAATCATCTGGAACTCTAGGCACTGACTTTGACATTACAGATTTACTAACCAGATTACATTCTTATGTTCTTGCTGGTACCCATTGCATTTTCTTACTTGAACAGTAATAAAATGTGCAGTGGGCCTAGCCTTCACCTGGCACATGGCTCTCATGCACACACTTGAATCCTACTCCTTCCTACAATGTGTGCTGTCTTGAGGAAGGTCTGCTGGAAGTATGCCTAGGACACTACATTCAGATGAGGAATATTCCTAGCAGGTTTTTAGTGACTGCACACAGTAGAAGAAAGTGGCTTAATAGCCATGTTGTTAAGAACAGAATAAATGTCTTTGTAAAGATTTCTTACTTACTTAATGATATAGTAACCAAATTATATAAGTTGCAGTGGCTTTTGACATTGTTGGATTTTAAAACATACTTCTTACTTTACCAAATCCCAAGTACAATTCTATAATTTTTTTTAAATAGATAATATTGCACTTTATTTTCCACTTTCATTGACAATGCTGGTAGCCGGGCGGCGGTGGTGGTGCACGCCTTTAATCCCAGCACCTGGGAGGTGGAGGCAGGTGGATTTCTGAGTTCGAGGCCAGCCTGGTCTACAGGACAGCCAGAACTACACAGGGAAACCCTGTCTCGAAAAACCAAAAAAAAAAAAAAAAAAAGATAATATTAAAACTATATTGTAAACAATTAAATTTTACAAGTTGAACCTTGCTTAGGGGACTTCTAGCTTTTATTTCACCTATAAAGATAACATAAAAATATAATCTTACATAAATCTTACTGGACTTAATTGGATAACTAATACATGATCAATTCCAAATGTGGGATTAATAATACAGTTCCTGACATACAGAGGTAAGAGTATTGCAAACATCACATTAGATGATTATATAAGTCCTTTTACATGTGCCTTACCGTATTTATAAACAATTTCTTTCCTTTCAGGCATGATGAAAGCAAGATCAGAAAAGCATACTTTAGACTTGCACAGAAGTACCACCCAGATAAGAACCCCGAAGGAAGGGTATGTGCTGCCTCATCTTACGTACTAAGTATGAGCAGATCTCTACCTACAGCCCGTGCTGTCTCTGTGGGTGGGCTTCTCAGTCTGTTGGAAGGGCTAGGTCTGTGACTAGTATGTTTAGGGCAGATTTATTCTCCAGCCTTATTCATTTCTGTTTGAGAATTAACTCTAATGTCTAATTTATAATCATAATCATCACCGTACAGCTTAAGTAATGTTCATGGAGTTTGATTTTTTTGTTTTGATTTTTCCCTAGTGACACCCAAAATTTGCTTGCTTGTTTGTTTGTTCGTTCTCTCTCTCTCTCTCTCTCTCTCTCTCTCTCTCTCTCTCTCTCTCTCTTTCTTTCATTATTGTTGTAGTTTGTTTTTGTTTTTTCCAAGACAAGGTTTCTCTTGGCTGTTCTGGAATTCACTCTGTAGACTAGACTGGCCTTGAACTTGTAGATCTGACTGCTTCTGCCTCCCAAGTGCTGGGATTAAAGGTGTGTGTGTCGCCACTGCCTGGCTGACACCCAAATTCTTAACTTAAGTGAAGAATTAGGAAATTGGAATTATACAGTTGTTTTTGAGAAGGAAGACTTGATGTTTAAAAGATGCTGCTTGTATGAATGTAAACATTTTAAAAGTTAAAGGCCTGGTTGACTTTTAGGTTCGTTTCTGTTTTGTATTTATTTAGTTTTAGTTTAAGGAGTTTAGTTTAATGTGTTTTTTGTTGTTATTGCTTTGTTTTGTGAACTTACAGCAATCCAAATTCATCAGAAAAATAAAATAGAAAGTTTGACATTATTTGTCAGATTGCTAGGCTTAACTTTTTAGATAATAAATACCGAATAAAACTATTGTAGAGAAACTGACAGTTGTCTGGCCCTTACATAAGGGTTCCTGCTGCTACTGACCAGTGTTTTGTTTCTAATCCATTCACTGCCTCCGAGTTGCAGGATCTTCATGAAGACACTGAGGGTACACAGGGACATAACTCTTTTGCAGATGATATAAGAGAACAGAATTGAACACAGTGCTTGGCATAGCACTCAGTAAACAGCAGTACTAGGAGCCAGACTGGGAATGTCTGGCAGGTCAGTGTACTTGCCACAGAACCTAGTACACAAAAGTGACAAGAGAGAACCCACAAGTAACCCACAGGTCCTCCTCTCACCTCCACCCTACCCCTCCCACACAGACAAAAATTAGCAGTAGTTCTTATCAATAATTTTCCTCCATTGAGTCAGTCTCTGTTATATATTAAGTTTAGGTGTTTTTCTTGTGTTTTTTGTTTTGGGATTTTGGGAGTTTGCGGGGAGGGTTGTTTTTGGTTTTTTGTTTGTTTGTTTGTTTGTTTGTTTGTTTTTTGAGATAGGATCTGACATATTCCAAGATAATCTCTAGCTTTCATATAGCCAGGGGACCTTAAACTTTTGTTGCCCCTGTCCTCTGGGATCACAGGCATGTACCACTGTGTCCAGCTTACTCAGTGCTGGACTTTAAACCCAGGGGTTTCGTGCACTTTAGACAAGCGCCTTACCATTTAAGGTACATCCATAGGCCCTTAGTATGTGTTCATGTACACTTAATGGGATATTAAATTTTTGTGCAAAACATAAAATTGAAATCCTTGGATATTTCTAGGGGGAAAAAATGTAGTGCTCTCTTACAGTATGTCAGCTAGATGGAAGTTGGAATGAATTCTTAATGTGAAGGTAAAATAGTTAAAGAAATTGATAAATTATAATTACCAAGTACCAATTATGTCTTAAGTTTTAATTAGAAAAATTTCAATTAAAACCTAATTGTCTGTGGTTACATACAGGACATGTTTGAAAAAGTAAATAAAGCATATGAATTTTTGTGTACCAAGTCAACAAAAATAGTGGATGGTCCAGATCCAGAGAATATAATTTTAATTCTGAAAACACAGAGCATCCTTTTCAATCGCCATAAAGAAGGTAAGTCCTCTGTCGTGATAGATTGTGGCTTATTTTCTAGCTAATCTCTAACAGATTTGAAACTGTTATTACAAACGACTCTGGGAATTGAGTTTTTGGATCAGGAAAGCAGTTGTCTTCCAGAGGAAGGTCTTAAGCAATACTTGCTGTGGGCCTTCTCCACTGCCTGTGGTTTTCAGTATTCTGCTTTGCCAACAAGGTTTCATTATTCCGTCTCAAATGATGCTTCTGTCTGTGGTGCTACATGATTAGTTCTGTGTTTTACCATCTAGCAGCAAGCACATTAAATTATATATAAGTTAGTAAGTAGAATCAGAAATTTAAAGACCATTTAATGATCTTCAGTTGCATGTAAAGACTGCCTGACCTGGCTCCCTTAGCCTCAGAAGGTGGAGAACAAACACTAAGCGTGTTTGAGTGTTCTTAGAAGAAGAAACTTGGCAAGATTATCCATTGCCCATCTCCTACTTCATACTGTCATTCTCAAGATGCTGTGTCCTTTGGAATAGTTAGAAAAGCACTGTTTTCAGTGAAATAAGTGTCATTTCAGAGTTGTCTAAATGTAGTCCTAGCAATTAAAAGCCCAGAGTATCTAAAGGTATGTTGAAATATTTGATTCTTTGTTGAATTTTTTACCGCAGATAATCTATTGGCTTAAGAATGATGTAAGATGATGTGGAAAGAGAAGGAAGCAGAGCACATGGTGGGGACTTGAGAACAGCATGCGATGTCTGGGGAACTTAGGATGAGAGGGAATTGTGGTTGGATTTTGGAAGGGGCAGCTGGGAATGTAGCAGTTGGATCATTGAGGAGAGCTTGCTCGATGCACGTTGGTATATGTCTTAAAGAGACACATAGTTTCCAGAACTAAAAATGAGGTTACAAATCTGCATTAAAACTTTGAATAATTTGTTTTAAACACACATACCTACATATTTTCTTTGTTTCTTCTTAAGTCAGCTTAAAACAGTATAACTTAAGGCCGGTAATTATTGATCAGCTTCAAAATACAAAAATACTTTATTCTTATTGCAAGTGAAATTACAGACGTGTTGAAAAATATTGCTCAAGAGGCTAGAAAAGTGGCTCAGTGATTGAGATTAGCTGCACTTCCATAAGACCCAGGTTCAATTCCCAGAACCTACATGGCAGGTGAACCATCTGAACCTCTAGTTCCAGGGGATCCAGTTCCATCTCCTGGCCTCCAAGAGCACCAGACGTGCATACATATGCATACATAAATGCAGACAAAACACTCATATACATAAAAAATACATTTAAAAATATATATCATGAATGATTATTTGCACAGCCTTGCCTCGTTTAATAGTTTTTTTTTTCTTTTGTAAACACTGCCTTGGGTGATAGCTTTCACCTCTAACTGTACTTATCAGAACAGAATTGGGCAAATAGTTAATACATTTTCTATTTAGTATTTCTAGTAATAGTTCATATTTCAGGGTTTGTAAATGTTTAAAACAAATAGTAAAGTAGAAAGAGCAAGGAGCCTGTTCTTAGAAGCTGATCACAGACTGCTAATGTGCACTCCACACAGAATCTCATTCTTCTTCAGAGAGTTGTGTGCTGAATGCCAGTGTGATTGCAGAAGTACTTGCTGTGTCTCACAGTGTGTAATCCGATGAGAAATTATAAAGGTCACCTGGACGGCAGAAAGCAGATATTCTGCAAAATCAGTTATTTCCATGGCAAGTACTGGAAAATACTGTAATTTGTTACATGTGCTCACTGAAAAGGAAAGGTGAATTAGGAGATGTTTAATAGAAGGACTGTTCATTTTTTGAGGTAGCATAACTGAGCTGTGGTATGACCTTGACATGTCTTTCTGTTACTTTAGAGTTACAGCCTTATAAATATGCAGGATACCCCATGCTAATTAGGACTATAACAATGGAGACTTCAGATGACCTCCTCTTTTCAAAAGAATCACCACTGTTGCCTGCTGCTGCAGAGCTGGCTTTCCACACAGTCAACTGCTCAGCCCTCAACGCTGAAGAGCTCAGAAGAGAGAACGGGTTAGAGGTAATAGGAACTTTCCACCGGCTGATCTTTACACTTGTCCAGGCACATTAAATGGCTCTTGACAATACAGAATCTCTCAGTACAAATGCATTTAGTACAGTTTTTCCTTTATTCCAGCAGACAGCATAGCATAGTAGTCTGAGTGTATTCTAGTGCCAAAATCAAAGGGAAAAGGGAGCTCATTCTGTAGGAGTCAGAGAGTACTGAGTTCCCAGGTGGTAAAGATAATGTTGAGTATAAAGTAGTGCCTGGGAATACTTTTAAATAGTCTGATCATGACATTTATTCAACGTCATGATCAGACTATTACATTTACCAATCAACAGCATGGGTGAAAAAGTTCTACAGTAAAACCTTTTGTTGGAATGCTTTACACTTTGCACAGAACAGAAACTAATTAGCCACAAATACAGTCTGGAGTTTTTGCCCACACACATGAGTATTGTCTAAAACATGTCTTCTTTGTAGCAGCTAGGCCCTGCCACCACTGTGCTTGGCCGAGTTCACAAATCTGTTGTAAGCTGTAGCTTCCCTGTCACTTCTCTGGCTCTCCTCTCCTGCTAAGCTTTGTTTCCTGGCTATAGCTACTGCTGCTGCTGGACCCTCCGTAGCCATCTTGGTTTTGTGGTTTAGCAAAGTAACTGGTCTCCACCACCATAAGGGCCAGAACTTCTCTCTCCAAAGTTCCCTCCCTTCATCAGTCCAAAATTTGAAGACTGATTGTTGTAATTGCCAAAATCATTGTAGCTTCCACCACCTCCAAAACTGCTTCCGTCATTGCCAAATCCATTATAGCCATCCCCACTGCCACCATATCCACCACCACCACGGCTGCCACCAAAGCCACCATGACCACTGAAGTTCCCTCCTTGACTAAAATTGTCATTGCCACCAAAACTGCCTCCAAAGTTTCCGGAACCACTTCAACCTCTCTGGCCAGATGAAGCACTAGCCATCTCTTGCTTCGACAGAGCCTTTCTTACTTCACAGTTACGGCCACTCACAGTATGGTGTTTCTGAATAACAATCTTATCCACAGTCATGGTCATCAAAGGTGACAAAAGCAAAGCCTCTCTTTTTTCCAGTGCTTCTGTCAGTCATAATTTCTATAACTTCAATTTACCCATACTGCTCAAAATAATCTCGTAGGTGACGTTCTTCAGTGTCTTCTTTAACACCACCAGCAAAGATCTTTTTCACAGTTAGGTAGGCACCAGGTCTCTGAGAATCTTGACACAGGGTTCTCAGGTTCCACAACTCTTCCATCCACCTTGTGTGGTCTTGCTTTCATGGCAGCATCCACTTCGTCCACAGTGGCATGTGTGACAAACCCAAAGCCCCTGGATCTCTTGGTGTTTGGATCTCTCATTACCACACAGTCGGTTAGTGTTACCCATTGCTCAAAATGGCTCCCCAGACTCTCATCGGTTGTTTTGAAGCTCAGTCCTCTGATGAAGAGCTTCCACAGCTGTTCGCAGTCCTTGGAAGACTCTGACTGAGACATGAGGGCAGGGTGATTCGAGCCTTCAGCGATGCTTCCTTGGCAGTGTCAAAGAGCAGAAAGGAAGTGGGAATGCTTTTAATAAGCAGCAAACACCTGAGGCCCTTTTTTTTTTAACCTGCTTATTTAACATATGTCAATTGAGTTATTGCTTAGTTACCAAACATGTAATATTAAAAGGTTATGTGTTCTTACCCCTGCTAGAAAAGGCTTTTTACCTTTCAAGTCAGACACAGAGTTAATGGCATACTTCTTTCTTGACAGGTGTTACAGGAGGCATTTAGTCGCTGTGTGGCTGTCCTGAATCGCTCCAGTAAGCCAAGTGACATGTCAGTGCAGGTGAGGCTAAGCTCCATGATAGATGGGCAGTTCAGACATCAGCCTCCCACCCTACTAAGTTTCTCACCAGAGCGTGGGCTGCAGGTGTGATTCAAGCAGGTTTGCAGCAGTGGGAGCTCTGACTGTTCTTGCTGCAGTCACCTTCCTCTTTCTAAAGAAGGTGGAGTGCAGTGTGCTGGCCCTCAGTCTCCGTCAGCAGCTTCACACACTCGTCCTTCTGTCATTCTCGCTTCACTCCCCTCTGCACCTCTCCAGTTTCCTCCCCTGTCCTCCACCAAGTATATTAACTGGCTGTTGTTTGTGGAGGTTGAAAGAGCTTGATTTTTTGGTAGAAAACCCATTATAAATTCACTAAATTACAGAGCATGGCTTTTTGTGTGGCCCTTCATTTCTCTAGGCTTAGCATATAAATCAGTTGAGTACTGGCTTTGAGTTGCAGATGCTATGTTGAAGTGGCTTATATGAGAAGAATTTACAGTATCGTGCCCTGTTAATAAATACACAAAAACACCTTAACTAAGAATCCCATGAGCTCTTTTAAAATAAAAGTTGAGCAAGCATATAAGGGATTAAGTTTTCATTCTCTGGTATATAATCCTTTGCATTTTATTGGTTTTTTAATAACACTTTTAACATTTTTAAAGAAGAAAAGTATTCTTGGCTCAGTGGTGGCACAAAAACAGGTTGTGATGTGTTTTGTCCATGGTATGCTGGCTTCTGCACCTATAAGAAGTCTTAAGATTTCTGCTAATTCAGTCAAAATATCCTGTTTAATAGTAGAGCATCCCATATGATATTAAGCACCATCTCACATCTGTGTGTCTTGTTGTGTCCTGCATATGTGACTGCTTCTGTCTCCTGTGCTGTCTGCAGGTGTGTGGACACATAAGTAGATGCTACAGTGTGGCCGCCCAGTTTGAAGAGTGCCGGGAGAAGATCACAGAGATGCCTGGCATCATCAAGGACCTCTGCCGGGTGCTGTATTTTGGCAAGGTATAGCTCACACCTGTCACACCTGTCCTTTCTGGATATACTCACCATGGGTTTTCTTTCAAACAGCCAGTGTTTGATTTACAGCCATGTGCTTACCTAAAATTATTTTTAAGTAAATCACTTGTATCTCTAAGTATCCTTGTAGAAACATTGCTGTACATGATGGGGTTTGTTCCTATTCTGGCACACAAAAGGTAACACTGGAGTGACATAGCTGGAAGAAATGAGTCGGACTTAATTTCCAAAGAAGAAAAGAGAGGATGGGACTAAAATCTAATAAAAGGGCAGGACTTTGTAAAACCTGTGGTCCAGTCACTGCTGACTATGAAGGCTTCTGAGATCTAAGAATGTGCTGATTCCTAGGAAACTGCTGAGAAGCCAGCTCTGAAGATCCTATGGCTGACTAGCAAGAGAGACTTCAGCTGCCTTGAGTAGAAGGGATGGAGGCACAGACCTTGGAATGAGGCAGCTGGGACTGGCGAACCTGATCAGAGTTCCTCAGTTCCTTCTGCTTGATGCCTTCAGGTTTAGTAGGAACGAGGATGCTGATGTGAAGCTCACACCTCCGATTGTATTAACAGTGTTGCTGTTGATGCTTTATTGCATTTAGTTGAAAGTCAAGAAAGTGGATTGTCTGAGTCTTTGCACACTATGCAGTGTTTTGTACAAAGAGATAGCTAGCTGGGCCATGCCCATTGCTGGTTTCCCTTGGCAGTGTTTTCACCCTGCAAGTCAGTTCTTTCTTCTCCTTGCAGTGTATCCCACGGGTGGCCGCCCTCGCAGTAGAATGTGTCAGCTCTTTTGCTGTGGATTTCTGGCTACAGACACATCTATTTCAGGCTGGAATTTTGTGGTATCTGCTTGTTTATCTGTTTAACTATGACTATACATTAGAAGAGAGTGGCATTCAGAAAAATGAAGAAACAAACCAGCAGGTAACTTTAGCCCAAACCCACGTAGGCTTTTAGTAAGTTTTTGGGAAGCAAAGCTTGAGCCATTTAGAGATGCTGTGTTTCTAGGTGGCTGTTGACTGCTCCTGACGCTAGCAAAATACAATCCATAGTGACCTCAGAGTCACTGCACAGCCCAGACTATCCTCCTGCCTCCAGCTCTCCAATGCAGGGATTGTAGCTATACAACCCAACCGCCATACCCAACCGCTTTGGGTTTTAACCATTTGTGTTTGAGGGATTTAATTAAAGCAAGGGAATCTAAGGAACAGAGATGATAAAATATTTCCTCAGTTACTCAGAGTCAGTTTTATGATTTCAGAATTGTTTATGCAGTTTATATAATAGGAAGACAATAATATATCAAGATGTTGGGACTAGCTCTTCACAACATCTTTGTACTTGTCTGATTTTTATAGTTGTTTTTGGTTTTTTTTATCTTTTTTTACTTCTTGGTTTATATTTGTAGTTGTTCATATTTCCATCATGTAAATCTATCAGTCAGGCCTGCCTTACCATCTGCCTTAGTTAGGGCTTCACTGCTGTGCATGGACACCATGACCAAGGCAACTCTCATAGAGGATAACATTTAATTGGGGCTGGCTTACAGGTTCAGAGGTTCAGTCCATTATCATCAAGGCAGGAAATGGCAGCATCCAGGCAGGCATGGGGCAGGAGGAGCTGAGAGTTCTGCATCTTCATCTAAAGGCTGCTAGCAGAATACTGGCTTCCAGGCAGCCAGGATGAGGGTCTTAGAGCCCACACCCACAGTGACACAGCTACTCCATCAGGTCCCCATCTTCTAATAGTGCCACTCCCTGGGCTGAGCATATACACACCATAGCACTATCTCTTCCTCTTCCTCCTGCTTTCAAGTGATTCTGTAAGACACTGCATTGGATACAAATGAACATGCAGGTGTTAAGGGGTTCCCTGTTTACAAACAAAAGAAATCTCGAATGCACCAGCTGTGTGATGGTAATTTGATACTCCTGTGCTGGCTGTTTCCATTTTGATCATTAAAATGTTTCTGTTGTGTCACTAATATAAGGAGACATATATACATACTTTAATGTCTTATTGTTTTATAACAGGAAGTAGCCAACAGTCTGGCCAAACTCAGTGTCCATGCTCTGAGTCGCCTTGGTGGGTATTTGCCCGAAGACCAAGCAACCCCAGAAAATCCAACTGTAAGGAAGAGTTTAGCTGGCATGCTGACGCCCTACATTGCTCGAAAACTAGCTGTAGCTAGTACTACTGAGGTATGGACTAGCGCTAGCCAGGGTTTGGGAATAGTGAAAGTCCTTTAAGTAATAAAGGACCAGAATAATCCCTAGTGCTCTAAGAAACCTGAGAATTGAATATGCACATGCTTGTTATCTCGGCCAGGAAAACGAGTGTATTGCGGGTTTATGGCAGTGACAACACACCTTGGAGTTTAACCTCTGGGATGGAGAATTAGCTTCATGTTTCTCAGTAATAGAGCCTACTATAATTCTTACCAACCTTGGGTCACAAAGGGTTCAGACAAGAGAATGTGTTTGCAGTGATGTTTCCAGTCAGGGACCAAGTTTGTTTAGATGTCTCTTACAAGTCATAGTTTAGTCTTCTGCTACATAAATGTATTTATACATCAGTATTTATGCATATTTCATGATAAAAATAAGCACTACTTCAGCAGCATTCCAACATGCGTGTCTCTTTGTAAGGGCATTGGGAAGCAATCTAAGAAAAGAGCGTTGAATAATTAAACTGTAAAGCTACACTAAGTACGTGCTGAGTGCTTTACGTAAGAAAAGCTTCAAGATTTTGAAAGGTTTAATTCAGCACTTAGGTTGTTCATAAACAAAGATTAAGTAGAGGCCAGCCTTGGCTACAAAATGAGACCTGCTCAAAAATAAAACAACAAAGATACTAAGTGAACAGGTCAGACCCTGTATTTGGTGGCAGAAAACTAATGGAGTGGTGGATACGCACCAGATGTTAGCTGTGTTCATCCTGGGAGCATACAACAAAGGACCGATTTTTCTTTTTCCTCTTCTTTTTTTTTTCTTCTTTTATTTTTGTTGTCTATTACTTTTGTGAGGAAGAATGTCCTCAGGCTTCTAAAATTCCAAATGCTTGTAGAGTTTAAGCCTTCACTAGTTTTGTAGTTGCAAATGCTTGCAGTAGTCTGTATGAGGATGCAGTTCCCGTAAGAAGGAACAAGCGGTGTTCTCCGCTGGATCTTTTACTCTCTGGTTTGATGCTTTTTGCTGACTGCAAACATCCTCCTCAGAAATACCAGCAAGTTCATGACTACTGTCTACAGCCTTAAAATGTTTTATTTCAAAATCAAGTCTTTCTATAATTTATATCTATATTTAATGAGATATTTATTTTAAACTGCTAGATCTATGAGTGAGAATTTTTCTCATCATTTATTTTCCTTGCATAGGCTATAACCCTTCCCAAACAGTTCTGATAGCTGGGAACCAGACATTAAATATATGAGCCTAAGGGGCCATTCGCATTCAAACCACCACACATACTCTACTTTCTTCCTGGCCTAGAGCTTTGGAAATGAGTCACTCGAGATGTGGAATGCGTTTATACTGCGAGCTGCAGAGAGCCGAGGGGAAGCACCGTCTGTCTGCCTGCAGAGCTCCTCAGCTGTAGCCTTGAGTCAGGGCAGAGACAGGCCATTCAAGCTGCCACCCCCACCCCGCTTTATTTTCCTTTCTTGACAGTGTGCTTTCTAAGACATAGATTTTGTTTTCAAGTATATGTATGTGAAAGAAGTATGCTGTGGCTGTTTTAGAAATATTGCTAACTAAATACTTAAGACAGTACATTTCACGAGCAGAACTAAGTCTGGTGAGTGGCTTGAAATAAGGCTCAGATTTCAGTCCCAGTTTCACATTTAGTCATATAAGAGCTGTGACAGCTTTTGTAGCCTTGGTTCTTCTTAACTGCAAGGAGGAGAGCATCAGCAAGCTGGTCTGACTGACAGGGGTACTCATCCAGGTCTGTTACCTCAGGGCCCCTTACTTAACTGTAATACTGTCTCCCTAGATCCTGAAGATGCTCAACAGCAACACAGAGAGCCCGTATTTGATGTGGAACAACTCTACAAGGGCAGAACTGCTTGAGTTTCTTGAGTCACAACAAGAAAATATGATCAAAAAGGTATGTTAATGTTTTATATTTCCTTAGGTGACTTATTCTGGTGGAATGAGTCTTGATGAAGCAATGTGCTATTCACCAATTAAATGTTTAGTCAGCAGCTCTAACCACCGCTTAGCTGGCCATTTCAAGGATAGCCTGGTGGTGTATGAAGTAGTCCTCTAGGGTATGAGGGATGACTCAGCAGCTGGGAGCACCTACTGCTCCTCAGAGGACCAGAGCTGTATTCCCAACCCTATAAGCAGCTCATAATTCATGTAACTACAGCACCAGGGAGATCTCTGGTACATCTGCCTCAAAGTCCCTTAGACTCACCTGTACAAACACACACAGACAGGCACACACATGTATTTAAACTTTTAAAATACTACATTAGGATTTTCTCATTGTCACTACTTCCGAACAGTTAACATCTGTTTACGATATTAATGCACTGGGAGAATTGGGCACTTTAATTCAGTTTATTACTTGTAACCCCCAGTCTGACTATACTGTGCTGTGTGCGTGTGTACACACACACACACACACACACACACACACACACAAACACACACACCCCATAGTGTGGCCGAGCCAAGTGTCCACTGGAGGAATGAGGAGAAGAGCAGTGCCATAGTATGCTTTATCTGCCAGCTCTAATTCTTGCGTCATCCAGTGTTCTTCTGAGACTTCAGGATGAGCCCTGGTAATCTAGCAGAAGTAAAGTACTCTGTCACTGCCTGTTCCAGCCGTACTAGCATGTGTGTCCCATCATGTTTGTCCTCTCTTAGAGTGAGTGCCCTTCTTGACATATTCAGTACATTATTAGACAAAGTGGGGTAGATTTTAAAACTGGACATTGAATTCTTACATCTAACAGTCTTGTTTTTCTTTTTATAAAAGGGCGATTGTGACAAAACTTATGGGGCAGAATTTGTCTACAGTGAACATGCCAAAGAACTTATTGTGGGTGAGATTTTTGTTAGAGTCTATAATGAAGTCCCAACTTTCCAGCTAGAGGTAAGTGCTTGGTTTTTAATTTTGTCTGATGCTGTTGATCATTCCTACTGAGGTCTAGTGACCCTTTCACATTTTACAGATTAGAATTAATACCTCTTTACTGGCTGAGTTCTTTAGAAGCTATCCTGGGTAGGTATGTAACCCTTAACAGCTGATGAGCCTCTTTATTGAATTCAGTGGTTCTCAACCTGTGGGTCAAACAGCCTTTCACAGGGTTGCATATCAGAAACTTACATTATGATTCATAATAGCAAAATTATAGTTAAGAACTAGTAAAGAAATAACGTATGGTTGGGGGGCAACACGACATGAGGAAGTATATTAAGTAGTGGCAGCATTAGGAAGGTTGAGAACCATAGGTCACATTGTTGAAAAATCAAGTTTCATGAAACACATAAACAGCTACTTGTTTCTTAGCTACTCTTATTTATTTCCTGCTTTGAGAGGAAGGCAAGAATTTTGTAATTGAATAGCTTGTAAAAAGAGAAGTAAATCATTACATGTGTTTGCTTTGTGGCCCAGCTAGCCTTGAACTCAAAATTCTCCTGCCTCAGCCCCCCAAGTACCTAAGATTATAGACACTCACCACCAAGTTGAGTGAGAAATAATGCTTTGTTTTAGAACTTGTTCTTGAAATTGCCATTTACCAAAATATAATGTATATTATTATTCACAGGATTAGTATATTTAACTAGCTAGCAAATAAAGTACGTTAAGTTGTTGGCAAAGGCCATTGGAGAGCTAACCCCTGAATTTCTGTTGTAACTATATATACTTTTTTATATTATAAAGATACAACATAATTGTAAAAAAAAAACACATTATGTATGCTCTTATTAGATTGGTAAAGGGGACAGATATCGTACTCACTTGTACCAAGATACTGGTAAAAGTGTGGAAAATGTCAGAAAATGAGGTAAATTTTGTTCGGTTTTGGCTTTTCCCATTCCTTGATGGAGTACTGTATACACAGCTGTGTTCATTTGTATTTACAGTTTAATCACACCCATCCTGTTTCTTGAGGTTCTTTCTTTTACTCTAAAAATCTTCAGGATAGGCTATTACAATGACACATTTAAACATTTATGTGCTTGGCTTAGGTTCCAAAAGAGTTTGCTGCAAGTCTGTTGGATTACATAGGCTCTCAGGCCCAGTACCTCCACACATTCATGGCCATCACCCATGCTGCAAAAGTGGAGTCGGAGCAACACGGAGACCGCTTACCAAGAGTGGAAATGGCTTTGGAGGCTCTGAGAAATGTGATCAAATACAACCCAGGTGTGTGATTGTCCCCTTGATTCATAGCACCACCATTACAACAGAGCAACGGGAGTTCCAGAACATTCTCCATTTCATTGTGGAGACTCAGGGAAAATCACATTGTCTCTTCTGCTCCATGTGATGTAATGATAAAGGGAGGAGTTGACTTTATTATTGTCTCCTGCCTGTAAGTAAGCCTGGGAGAGACATTGGGGACCATGTTTAGAAGAATTCATGTTTAAGAAAGAATAAACTGTAGTAATATTATTTGTTAGTGTGAAATTTCACATTACCAGTATAGATTAAACATTTACATGCTTGGATTTATTTATTAGATGATCTAAATGTTGCCTTTTTGGTCTTTAACACAGTGCTATTTGCATATGAATACTCATATTTTTTTAAAAAAATTGCCTGAAGTTTCTTTGTGTAAAAAATGAAATAATAAAAAGACTAAGAGTTCTTCTCTTGAATGTCTTTCAAAGGACATCCAAAAGGTTCCAGATAACCACCAAAGCACCTGGCTCTGGATGGGTACGGTGCAGTTAAAGCTATAACCTCAACACATCCTTCATTTCTAACTTATGCCAGCAATGAGACCCTACACAACATAAATTCAGTTCAAATTTCTTCAAGGTATTTATTTACCTTCTTCAGGGAATATTGAAGTGCTATTATAATTTTTGGCTTTCTGGCATTTGCCAGTTTTATTCAAATAACTAGTAACAATATTAGAAAAATTAAGGACTTTTAAAACCCAGAGAGAGCATCATTCTGTATTGTTGTGGTTGACATTGTAAGATACTGCTGGTGTTTTGAGGCCCAGTGAGACTTGAGCACAGGAAGTTTGTGATCTGCACTAGTAAAGCAGCAAGGCAGGGCAAGCAGAGGAACCTAGCTCCAATCCCACTGTGATGGTCTTGTGTTGGGACGCGTATTCTCCATGCTCTCCTGAATCCCAGTGATTAGTAGTGACTTCTACCATATTGACATGTGGTTTGATGTTTGCCGGTTTGTTGGGGATAAAGGCATCTAGAACTTCAAAAGATTATAGGTTTTATACCTGTGCAGTAGCAGGCAGTGGGCTTAACTAACAAGAGTGTAGCAGGTGTGTAGGATTCGTACTGAAGTGGGTAAGAGTGGAAACATCAGTGTTCTCTCAGGAGAAATCCTTGGTGCATGCATATCAGATCCTTTGTTATGTTGTCTTCATGTGGCAGACTTCTGGTCCAGTTTTAGTTAAAGGCTAAATGATGTCAGATTCTCCCAAAATTCAGTTAGGTTGGGGGAAGGGATAATCTTAAGGTCTAGATACAACTGTGCCCAGTCTGAACATTGCAGATCATTATCATCATCAGAATTCAAGTGAGAAAATAAGTGACTCGTCGTCATTGTTCCCCCCTCCCCAAAACACCACCACCACCAAGCCCCCCAGTGTTTTGGTTCACTTTACATGGTGTTGGGGTTGCATTTATGTGTGTCTGGAGGCTCATGCAGCCTGTGGGCTGTAGGTGGAAACCACTAGTAGAAGGAATGGTTAAAGTTACCTTATTCTGTTTAACATTTGTGAGTTGTATTTGGTCTGATTATCTGAAATTTTTCTTGTTTTTAGTCTGGGGCTAGAGGTAGGCATAGAAGCAAAGCCAAGAAACTCTTAATGTTCTGCTATTTATGGCTTAACACCCCGGACAGCTTCCAGATGCCCTTCAGAGTTTCAAGACACAATTCACAGCCAGTGGCTGTGTTTGGCAAAAGCCTGCAACTGTACCTCTTGTAAATGAAACAGCTGCTTCTTCTTATTCCCTAGGTTCTGAAAGTGAATGCATTGGACACTTTAAGTTAATATTTTCTCTTCTCCGAGTCCATGGAGCTGGTCAAGTGCAGCAGCTGGCCTTAGAGGTAAAGATGTTTTGTGCTAAGGAATGTTGTGTTTCCTACCACTTACTGTCAATGGTTTGAGACTTGATTAATCATTATCTAAAGCTAATGAAAGCCCGTCTGTTATATTCACTTTGTCTATTAGGCCAGAATCATGTATTGAATTAATGTAAGTATGAATATAACTTGAAAGAGCAAATGCTGGATGCTGTCATTCGGGGTGGTTCTGTCTGTAGGCGTGGCCTTCACATGCTTCAGGGCCTTACAGTGTGTTAGGGACTAGGCTTTTTTACTCGAACATTTAGTAGCAACAGATCAGCCAGAGGAAAAGGCAGTTCCCTGTCTTGGTGCCCACAGAAGGATGTACTATGACCAGGACATGTCCTAAACATAACAATACCTCCCCCCCCCTCTCTCTCTCTCTCTCTGTTGTACACATAGCACAGCATAGCACAGTTTCAACAAGGCTTGCAGACCCTTGTTGGAGAGTTAGGATATCACAAGCCCTTGGGAGGTAAGCCTCCCAGAGAAGTTGGAGGCCCTTTCCCAAAAAGAATGAAACCATAAGATGCTGTTTAGGTTGCAGCTGTTGACAGGATCAGGAAGCCCCTGATCATGCTAGTGTTTGTCCAGACAACTCAGAGTAAGGTCTTGAGGTCATCCTCAGATGGCCCTGTCATCGCAACACTCAGAGTAAGGTCTTGAGGTCATCCTCAGATGGCCCTGTCATCACAACACATGGTTTATTACTGAAAATACCACTTTCAACCCTGCAGGAGCCGGTACAGAATAGCTTTTAAAAACAAGCAAACAACACTGTATAATGTGTCCTAAGATTACATTTCTCAGCCTATCACATCCTTAACAGAACAGTCCTTAAAAATGTCAGAAAGGGGCTGGTGAGATGGCTCAGTGGTTAAGAGCACTGACTGCTCTTCCAGAGGTCATGAGTTCAAATCCCAGCAACCACATGGTGGCTCACAACCATCTGCAATGAGATCTGATGCCCTCTTGTGGGGTGTCTGAAGACAGCTACAGTGTACTTATAATAAATAAATAAATAAAGTTTAAAAAAAAAATGTCAGAAAGTGTTAACAAGCATTTTTTGTTGAGAGCATTTGCTTCCTTCAGAGTTTTGGGTTGTTTTTTTTTGTTTTTTTTTTTTTTTGGCGGGGGGGTCCAGGCAGAGTTTATTGTGTCTCTCTGGCTGTCCTGGAACTCACTCTGTAGACTCTCCACCTGCCTCTGCCTCCTGAGTACTGGGATTAAAGGCATGTGCCAGCACCACCTAGCCATCTCGTAACTTTTTTTAAATGTATTATTTATTTACATCTCAAATATTGCCACCACCCTTCCAGTCCTCCCTCCCAGAGTTATTCAGCCCATCCCCTTCAACTCTGAGAGAGTACTCCCCCATTCCCCAATCCTGGGGCATCAAGTCTCTACAGGATCAGGTTCATCCTCTCCCACTGAAGCTAGACAAGGCAGCCCTCTGCTACATCTTATAACTTTTTAAGCAAACATGATTAGATATAGAATACAGTGTTCTGAAGTGCTAAAAGTGGTTCAAGTGGCATCAGTCTTTAGTTATATTCAACAGTGGCTAGAGAAAGAAAAATACATTGATTTCTTTATAATGGAAGTTAGAGCAGCTTGTTGTATTAGCTACTAAGGATACTTCTTCCTAAGGCAAGAGAGAGTCATAGTGAAGACCTGTCCTCCCTAACTGCTCCCCATCTGTGACCATAGTTCAGGGGGAGGGGAGCATTCAATGTCAGACAGAAGGTTTCTCAGATGATCACGTTAAGAGCCAGTCTTCTGAAATTAAACTCTTCGAGAAATTAAGTGTTTTGTCTTCCAAACATGTTTGTCACTTTTATAAAACCACCACTTCATTTACTTTAGGGTCACAATTATTTAACGTCCTGTTAATTAATTTTCAGGTTGTCAATATAGTGACATCCAACCAAGACTGTGTCAATAACATTGCAGAATCCATGGTTTTGTCCAACTTGTTGGCTCTTCTACACTCGCTGCCATCAAGTAAGTAAATGCACTGATGATTCTGGAAACCACAGCATGACAGCTCATAGGGGACAGCAGTTGACAGTTGATAAAAATCAGACACACGTCATCCATGTTGAGTTTTGGAGTAGTTGAAGTAGTAGTCACTATATTAGATTTGTCTTTCTAATTATGAAAATCCATTGTTTTCTATATAAAAGTAGAATCTGAGGAGCGAAAGACATCTAAACCCTCAGGAAAATAACCTGGAAGTGTCAATTTGTTAAACAAAGCCTAGGTATGAATAACTGAACATGTGCCAGCATTCCATGCTGTATTTTAATTAAAAGATTTGGGATACTACAAAGTATGCTTAAGGTAGTGATTACTTTGCACTTAATACTATGCCTGTTATCATTTATTTATATAATACCCATAGAGATATCACCAAGGAGATTGTAGAATACAGCAGCCTGATTTCCTGAGTACAGTACTGATGCCAGTTCCTTGACAGCAGTACAGTTTTCCACCATAATAGTTGGTCATTGTGCTGGTTCTAGCCTTAAGGTTGTTTTGTGGAAGGTCACTGAAGTATCAGCCATTTGGAGTATAGTTCCAATTACAAAACAAATACTGTGATAGATTACCAGTCTACTTCACTAACTTCTGGATTGTGTGTGTACCTTAATTCTACCTCCCTTTAGTCTGAGAGTTGGGCCTTTGTGGATCTTCTTGTATTGTTTGTTGGTTCTTCATGGTCAGTTAATTGAATGGAGTTGTATTCTTCTTAAATACTGTTTGTTTGTTTTGTTTTTTTTAAATAAATAGCAAACTTGGAATAGCTTTAAAATGGTAGCACTCAGAAGATAGAAGTAAATGGATCTCTGAGTTCTAAGCTAGCCAAGTGTTACACTGTGAAATCCTGACTCAAAAGGAGGAAGAGAAGGAAGAGGAGGAAGAGAGAGAGGAGGAGGAGGAGGAGGAAGAGGACAATAAAATGGCAACCTTAAAAAAAAAACATTTGCAGATTATTATTGCCATACCTACAGGTTTAGGTGGTTTTTCCTTTTCTTTTTCAAGCTTTGTAAGACTTAATGCAAAACCAAGCTAGTAGGTAAAGTAAAACATCGCAGTTTCAAAATGTACATTTCGGAGCTAGAGAGATGGCTCAGCATTTTAGAGCACTGGTTGCTCTTGTAGAGGACCTAGGTTCAGTTCCCAGCACCTGCATGGCAGCTCACAACCATAAATCCAGTTCCAGGGCATCCAACAACCTCTTCTGACCTCTGAGCACCAGGCACAAACATGGTGCACAAACATCCATGCAGGCAAAATGTTAATACACATAAATAATTTCTCAAAAGACAAAATATAAATGTATTACTGCTTCATTTATATAGCATAGCCCTACTTTATTCTTACAAGTTAAATATCTGCTATTTAGATATTTGGGCCTGTTCTCACTTTCTAAGGAGCATAGCTATTGTTTGAATCTGAGCCAGTGCTTGTCAGCCTCTCCTCATAGTCAGCTCTTGATTCCTTTGGCCTCTTGTCTGTCATTCCCACGTGACTATGAACACCAGTGCATCCATGGTTGAGGGGAGCAGGCTATGTCTAGAAGGACACTGGTGTGTCCTCAGAGTGCAGCTGTGTTACAGGTATCTCTTTCTCCTAAGGTGGTAACAATAGGTAGAACTCTTAGGTGCCTAATAGGGTGTCCTCTGGATGTTAGGAAGTAGTGGTTGGGGCCATGAAGGGGACAGTGAGTTAGGAAGACAGTGTTACATAGTGGTCATGAGTGTGGACTTGAGAGGGACGCAGACATAGGTGGGAAACCCAGACCACCCACTTGCTGTAAGACCTTGGGCCAGGTGGGCTGGGCCTCAGTTTCATCTCGGCACAGCCATAGCTCAATTGCTGTGCTGGTTACCCTGAAAGTGAAGTACAGTCATGTGACACAGTGATACAGGCTGAGTCTGCACATGTGGGTGCTTTTGTAACTGTAAGCTGACGGTTGATGAATCCCTTGATGTGTCTTTTGCTCTGCAGGCCGTCAGCTTGTTCTGGAGACTCTGTATGCTTTGGCATCAAATACAAAGATAATCAAAGAAGCCATGGCAAAAGGTAATGTACACCGCTCTTTCTCATCCATCCAGCTCAGTGTGTGAAATAGAATGCATGAAAGTGTTGTTAGACATCTAAAACCTCAAGCAGCTGGCTAGTCATTGTGGTGGCCCAGGTTCCCAGCTGCACAGGCTGAGGCAGGAGGCTCGTTTGAGTCAAGGCCTTTGGGTCAAACTGGGCAAAATAATGAGACCTTATCAAAAGACAGAGACAGAGATCAAAAGTATAAGATGCAATGAGTTGAAATTACATGGAAAGTGGGTAGAGGCTGTACTCATAAGAAAGTCACTCTGCATTTGAGCGTTGGTCTTTTCTTCTTTCTTTCATAGGAGCTTTGATTTATTTATTGGATATGTTCTGCAATTCAACACACCCACAGGTTCGATCCCAGACAGCAGAACTTTTTGCCAAAATGACAGCAGATAAACTAATAGGTCCAAAGGTAAGCACAAAACATCAGTTACTCTGGTAATTATTTCATGCCATTGGATTTCATGTCTGTCTGGGATGACAAAGACAGGAAATGCTTTTCTGTGGAAGCTGAGCTTGCTCCTCTGTGTTAGGGAAGCCTGTGCAAAAACTCAGAAAGCTCAAGAGAGCATGGAACAGGGTGATAGCTGCTCACTACACAGAGTCTCTAAGAGAAGAGTTGGGTTGAGCTGAGGAAGTGGCTCCCTGGGTTTCATTGCCTGCCTTGCAAACAATCTCACCTGAATTTGAATTCCCAGCACCTAGATACAAAGATGTGCAGGCCCTATGGACCTGTAAACCCAGCATGGAGGAGCTGGGGAGGAGATTGCCACAGCAGATGGTGTGTAGGCCAAGCCACTGTCCTGTCCTGGGCAGCTGTGGAGCACAGGCATATACCAGAGGATTAGGATACAGTCAGCTGTGTATAAATCTTCAGTCAAGTGTGGACAGCAGGTTAGGGGTCAAGTTAAATTTTCTGCACCAGAAAGGCTATATAACTTCAAACCACTGCTTACAGATGAACGATGGGCCATTCATTCAACTGCTAAACTGATGGTTGTATTGCACATACATGAACCTGTACAGAGAGGGTATTCTGGAAACCTCACACGAGGGCTTCTGTTTTTTTTCTTGGGTGTATATGTTGGTTGGCTGGTCAGTTGATCCATCAGTAGTCTTCTGTTTTATGACAGTTCTTCACACTGTAGCTCAGGCTGGCCTGGGACTCCCTACATAGCCTAACCTGCCTTGAACTCCTATCAGTCCTCTGACTTCAGCCTCATGTGTGCTGAAATGGCAGGTGTAAGGTGCCATGCCTGGCTGGAGTGTTTCCAGGTTTCTTAACTGCGGGTTGCAGAGGAGTAACTGGATGGATAAGAATGGCAGCTTGTCCTGTTAAGGTTACCTTGGCATTGACCAGGATTTCTCTTTCCTCCTCTCCAGGTCTTGTGCTGTTACTGATCTAACCTGTGGAATAGATTGCACTGTTGCTCTGTCTTAGAAAACTTGGAATAAGTCAGATGTTGAGATGTTTCCTCTAGCCTTAAAACTCTGAACTTCCTCCCCTAGGTTCGAATTACATTAATGAAATTTCTGCCCAGTGTATTCATGGATGCCATGAGAGACAGCCCTGAAGCTGCTGTGCATATATTTGAGGGAACTCACGAAAATCCAGAGCTGATCTGGAACGACAGCTCCAGAGATAAGGTTTCCACAACTGTGAGAGAGATGATGCTGGAGTAAGTACAGGTGGGATCCTGGGGGCAGGCTTCTCTGCCTATCCCCACAGCACTTGTTCTGAAGGTTGGTATACGAAAGTTTAGTGTTCCTACTCTCTTTCCTCCCTCAAGGCACTTTAAAAACCAACGGGACAACCCTGATGTAAACTGGAAGGTAAACTACACTTTTATAGTTTGGTTTGTTGTTGTTGTTGTTATTTTTAATTCCTGTTGAGTCAGTTTGTCAGCCTGTAGCTATTAGTTACTCTGTTCTTAAGATACATGGATATGCCCATTGGAAAGCCAGGCTTCAAACACGTGTAAAAGTAGTAATACTTGACATTTGAACTAAATGGCTAAAGCATTATTGTAGGCTACATTAAAAGGAAATCTCTTCATTACTATAATTGTATTGTGTCTAAAACACAATACTAATGGCTGTTGTTGTACTAGTTTATTGTATGGCGATTTCATTAACGGTCTTACATTTCTCATTTCACAGACGAGTGATGATTTAAGATGGCTGACTAATGACTCTTGCTCCTCTCTTTCAAGCTGCCTGAAGATTTTGCTGTGGTGTTTGGAGAAGCAGAGGGTGAGCTCGCTGTTGGAGGAGTTTTCTTGAGGATCTTTATTGCACAGCCAGCTTGGGTGCTGAGAAAACCCCGAGAGTTTCTTATTGCACTGTTAGAAAAATTAACTGAGCTCCTGGAGAAGAACAGTCCACATGTAAGCTTCATCCGTAAATAGTTGCTAAATACATGAGTTACGTTTCCCTCAAAACCTCATCTTCACTGACCAGGGAGCATCTCACTCTGATCACAGCTCCAGGGCCAGGGGTCTGTAGTGGTGGAGTGTTCACCTAGCATGTGCACACTCTGAGGGTGCTGTCCAGCAGCTGAATTCGAACCCACATGCACATGTTAAAGGGGGGGAGGGGAGAGAATGAATGAGAATGTTAGTTCAGTAGTGAAACCCTTCGGTAAAATGGTTGTTTATGGAACAAAGTTAGAGCTGCGTATATTGAAAAAATGCTAAACTTAAAATTGTCGACACTCTAAAGGTTTTTCTACCCATACAAAGCTGAAGAAAAACATTAAATGTTAGATTTTTCTCTGAAACTGTGAAAGGCTCTTCTCTGAACATTTTGTGTCTGGCAGACACCACAGAAACTGTCCGAAGGGCTGTAACAGTACCTGGGTGAGCAGGCTGTGCCTGTCCTCGCCACCAGAGGCTGCTCAGAAAGCAGAAATGATGACATGGTCTTGGGCTTAGT
Source organism: Grammomys surdaster (assembly GCF_004785775.1). Classification (NCBI taxonomy): domain Eukaryota; kingdom Metazoa; phylum Chordata; class Mammalia; order Rodentia; family Muridae; genus Grammomys; species Grammomys surdaster. The sequence goes on along the minus strand of NW_021620939.1, from coordinate 2,448,612 downwards.
GTTCAGGTCATTCTTCCTGATAGTATTAATACATTTGCTAACCAGATATTTACATTAAAAGTACAGAGACCAATCATTGCTGAATTAAATCACATTAGCCATAGAGCAGGCTAAATTAAGAACCCAAGCTATTTAGTTAGATGGTTCTGGACCACTCCAGTCTACTGGGATTTGCTCTGTGGTTTGTTGAATCTGCCTCAATTACCGTGTGCAGTTTTACCTACCCATGAGACTGAATGATGAGTTAATATGCATGGGATACTTGGCATAATATTTGCCACATTTAAGTCCTTGAAAATTGTAACTGTCACTAGCTTAGTGAAAAAAATGTAAAGATAAAATTGTAAGTGTGACTAAGAGATGGTTCTGCAGTTAAGAGCCCTTGCTTCTCTTGCAGAGAGAGGGCCTGGTGATCTCATTCCTCTCTGGCCTCTGCAGGAACTGCACACATGATGCATGTGATATACAAACATACATGCAAGCAAAACACTGATATACACAAGCCAGCTTAAAAATAGGATTAGCGTACCAAATATGTGCCAGCGTTCCTCTCCATAGCTGTGTTTCTCTGATGCTAATAGTTTTGCTGTCACATGGTTTCTTGTAGCATAAAACCCTCAGCACCAAGTATGTAGCCTGGTTTTAAAACACTTAGTATTCGGAAGGCCTATGCTCAGTCCCCAGTCTCTAAATGACAGAGGCGAGAGTAGAGATCCTCAGAAGCTAAAATAGGGAACACACTAAGAATGTCCTCAATGTGTCGCCTCTCTTTGTAGGCCATATTCTGATTTCTGAGTTCCTTTCAGAAGCAATTGGAGTGTGAGTGTGTGTGTGTGTGTGTGTGTGTGTGTGTGTGTGTGTGTGTGATAGTATGAGGTGTATGTATGTCTTTGAAAGCCATGATCTACAATCAGAAGATCTACTATAATGGTAGCTAGATCTATTAAACATAGGTCAAACATTTCTATTCAGAAAATAGAAAATGATCCCCAAAGTCAGGTAGTAATGTCTATGTAAGTCTTCTGCGATCTGAGACAGTTCTGGATGGAAGCATTTCAGTTAAGGGGCTGTTGGCATGTGATAAGAATTTCCAGAGAACTCAGAGAAACACCAGCTGCTTCTTCATCCTCTTGGATTCTTGCTGTTATATCACAGTAGCATGTGTGTAACCCGGTCTTAAAGTCTCACAGCCATTTAGGGGTGATCTTTTACCTCTACCAGAAAAACACAGTATACCTGGCCCAGTGAGGGCTTCTTAGAATGCAGTGGCACATCCTTAGGTCCTTAGGTTTGTGTGCCTTTTATCAAAGAGAGAGAAAGTTTGCTGCTCTCTTAGGATGTGTGAGTTGGCTTTCAGGTGTCAGCACTTGGAATTTTTTAATCTCTAGTTTTGAACACATGTATTAAGGCAATTTAAGGATTTTTTTCAGTGCTTTATGGTTTATTGGCTCTGATTTTTTTGTTGTTGTTGTTGTCCTTCCCAGGGAGAGACTCTGGAAACACTGACCATGGCCACAGTTTGCCTCTTCAGTGCACAGCCTCAGTTGGCAGATCAAGTCCCGCCATTGGGCCATCTTCCCAAAGTTATCCAGGCGATGAATCACAGAAACAATGCTATTCCGAAGAGTGCAATTCGGGTTATTCACGTCCTGTCTGACAATGAGGTATTGATAAGTCTGCTTCAGAGTTTATGTGCTGTCTTTGGATGGCACTTGAGAGCCTAGGACCCCGTTCTACTGTATGGTTTCTGTCCTTTTCAGTGGGATGACTAGTAGAGATGGAATTTAATTTCCTCATAAACAGCAAAGTGCATCTTAAATTGCATTTTGTTCTGTAGAACTCGCCTTGCTCTGTACAGTAGTCTGCTCTACAAGTATCCTTGTCTTTCGGGTTCTCAGCTGTGCGTTCGAGCCATGGCATCTTTGGAGACCATTGGCCCACTGATGAACGGAATGAAAAAGCGAGCAGATACAGTTGGTCTGGCTTGTGAAGCAATTAACCGAATGTTCCAGAAGGAGCAGAGTGAATTAGTAGCACAGGTAAGTGATTCTCTCTGAACAGTTTCAGGAAAGCAGGCATGCCAGACTGACAGATGTTCCGTGCGGGAGGCCTTCTGACTTTATAGATGTGCCTTTACATTTTGTTCACACAGAAAGGTTAAAGGCTCACCAACTTCCTTTCTTTTTTCTTTTTAGCATTCACTCTTAGCTTCTTTGTAAAAATTACTTCATTCTCTTCAGTTTCTGTTCATTCATTCCTTGTTTCTTTAGACTCATGTTGAGCCTAAAGAGTCCCCTCACCTAGTAGAAATCAGACTTAGTGGGTCTCAGTATACACAGACATTGAAGGGAAAGGGTAATGTAAAGTCAGGCAAAAGTGAGCTTTCTTCCTCTGGGCACAGATACCACATAGCCTCACCTGTTCAGCCATCTCGTTCCTGGAAGCAGAGAATGTGAATAGTTATGTGAGGCCAGGTAAGATTCGGGGCAGTGTTGGTCACAGATAGAAAGCTTTAGTTGGTGATTCTGTTGCACTATGGCAACTGTAGCAGATAGTGTGCCACATATCGCCAAAACCACTAAGAGTGCATTTAGGTGTCCTCACTATAAAAAAAGATACTAATTAGCTTGGTGTACTTGTTCTACATTGTACAGATACACCTTCATATTACTTTTTCCATAAAAATATGAAATAAAAAACTTCTCATTCACCTTCCATCTTCAACCTTTGACAGCAACCCCTGCCAGATGACAAAGTGACATCTGCTGCCCTTAAACTGGAGACAAACCCCCCGCATCTGTACATGGGCCTCTGCTTCCCCTGGCCTCTTCTCCAACTTCTCCCCCAACCCAGCCCTCCACTTTCTGTAAACAGGCAAAGGTACTAAGGGGACATAGATCTGAGATGACTGGTGTAAGCTAGTCTGCTGCAAGCTAGTCTGCTGCAGAAGCTCTGCTCGCAGGCCCGACTGCTAACTGCGTCCTGCCCACCCTTCTCATCTGAAGTTAAGCCGACATCAGGCCCATCTCTCTGTGCGCACCACAGTTACTCCCACCTCTGGAGTCTGAGAACGTTACGCAACACCATGTTGCTATTTAGCTCTTAATAGGCTGGTAACTCGACTGCAGAGAGAGTGTTGTAGGAGGATCCAAAGGGCGTAGAGTTCTTCAGCGGCTGCTGCCTGTTTAGAGTGACACCATTAGTGCAGGTGGCCCTTCTACTGTAGCTTAAAGCCTGACTTCTGCCCCTCCTGAGTCCGGATGAAAGTTCTCTTATGCCCAGTTTGGGTATACCCATGTTTTCCCTATTTGCACTGATTTTTCTTATCTGAAATAATAATCGTGCTTTATTTAGCGTTGGGAAGATTTTATAATTGATTCACAGCATTCGAGCAGTTGGTAGAACTAAATAAAAATCGCTTTATATAAGAATGCTGTTTCTGTTTAATACTAAAATAAAAAATTTGCATCTGCATTGAAATGCTAAGAACAGGCTACTCTGCTGTAGATGCGATCCTCCTGGTGACCTTACATCTTTGATTTTCTTCATTGTGCTCATATGATGCTGACTATTCGTTCCAGGCTCTGAAAGTAGAGTTGGTCCCATACCTCTTGAAGCTGCTTGAAGGCGTAGGCCTTGAAAACCTCGACAGTCCTGCTGCCACCAAGGCCCAGATTGTTAAAGCTCTTAAGGCAATGACTCGAAGTCTGCAGTATGGAGAGCAGGTGAGTCTGCAAGAAGCACCACTGTGCTCCTGACTACGGAGTGTCTTCAAAATCAAGAGCTTGGCTGTCAGTGAATGGAGAACTTGCATTTAATTCACTTACAGGGCTGGCCAGTGTTAGTTTTGCATAACTGCTTCATTGCTGCAGGAAATCATAATCTTGTCCCCAAAAGACTTGCAGGGAGATTCCTTTTCTACATAGTGATGGTATGCTCTGCATTTCAAGAAGAAAGCAAGTAGCAGTCTTAGTGTGGAAGAGTTTGAAACACTTAGTATAGAATCAGGTGCCATCTAAAATATCTGAACATCATTTTAAATATTTTTATTAGTGATCTTAAAGTGCTAGTTCTTTTCCTTTACAGAACAGCTGTGTTAATATGTTTCAGTTGCACATAGGATTTCAGGCCTCTGAAGGATGCACTTTTCATCTTTACTTTTAATTTATTTCATTTTACCAAAGAGGTATGTTTGCACATGTACATGCTTGCACAAGTACATACATGCCAGAACTCACATCTGGAGGGCAGAGGACAATTTGCAGGAGTCTGCTGTCCCGTTACACTATGTAGGTCCTGAAGATTGAATTCAGGGTGTCCAGCTTAGCAGAAGGCATCTTGACCTGCTGAGCGTCTCTCCAGCCCCTCTGTTACTGTTGCATCTGAAGATTTCATCCTCTTCACTGAAGTGATGTCTGCAGTTCCCTTTCCTGTTGCTTCGATAAACTTCTCTGGCAGTTTTAGGGGAAAGCCTTCCTCTGGCTCACGTTTGGGGTCCATCGTAGGTGAGATTCCAGGTGCCAGGAACTTAAAGCAACAGGCACATTGTATTCAGAGTCAGGAAACAAAGAGCAATAAATCAGTCTCTGCTGCTGCTCAGTAACTTTCTCCTACTTCAGTCTGAGATCCCACCAGGGATTGGTGCACTGGGGTGAGCAGGTCAAGATCCCACCAGGGAGTGATGCACTGGGGTGAGCAGGTCCTTCCACATCAGTTAAGCCATTCCAGGCAGTTTTCCACAGACATGTCCAGGAGCCCATCTCCAGGGTGAGTCAAAATTCTTTGGAATCTTGAATGTATATTGCAGTTGACAATTAACACTAACCACCACAACTCTACCCCTTGTCACCTTGCTGCAAATACATCGTTTTTAAGCCATAATCTTACATTTGTCCACAGAGACTTACGACCATGTGATTACATGAAATACACTCAGTCCAACTTCTTCAAAGTTCCCATGGTTATCAACAGTTTCAACACTTTAAGAGTCTCAAGTACCTTATTTGTGTGTTTCTATAAAGTACCTTATTCATTTGTGTGTTTCTATAAAGGTAAAATCAAGTTATATGCATATAATGACACAGACAAGAGCACCCAGGCTTAGCAAAGAATGATCAGACCAAAGCACGATCAAATTCCAGATAGTGAAGGAGAAAGCCCAGCCCCATTGCAACCTCAGAGGCTTGTAATAAGATGCTCTGGCCCCCAAGGAGCTTATGTTGCTTCACCTCCTCTATTCCTGCAACGTTTCCATGGCTCCAGGGCTCCACTGCATCTTAGGCTCTGCCCTCACAGCCTCCTGCAGTGATGTCCCAGGAATGCTGTGGGGACATCCACCTAAGAACCTTGTCTGGCCGTAGGTGTGCTAATGACCTCCTTAAGTTTTGTTTTCTTTTATGTCTTCAAAAAATCAATCCTACATGGATGATGTTGCTAGGTTCTACCACCAGCTCAGGAGGGTCCCTGCCCAAGGAACACAACTGCATCTGCTTCTGTGCGTTGACTCTAAGGAAACACTTGCAGGGGGTTGTTCTTAAAGAGCAGGAAACTCACTCAGTGTAGGCTCTCTTTACTTAAATGAATCTGGAGCATCATAAGATAGATCTCTGAGGGGTGGGGTTTTGCCAGAGACATGTTTTCTGTTGTCCTGGTGCAGCATGGGAAACTTCTTTTCAGTGGTACTAACCTCATTAGCATCAGCCTGAATGTTCTGTTTGGAAATTTCCTCTGCCATATAAGTTAGTCTATTATCTTTAACCTAAACTTCACCCAGGTTCTCAGAACATGGGCAGAATGATTAGGCCAGATTCTTGGCCAAAACATCACACAAGTACCCCCAGCCCAGCTCCTGACAAAGTCCTTGTTCTTTTCAGAAAGTTCATGAGCTGGGCCTCAGCTCTTCCTAATTTCTCTCTGCATTCTTTTCTTCCGTGTCCCACCAGAGTATCCCACTATGCTCTCTTTTCAGGAGTCAAGTGTTTTCTAATCCGTACTTCCAAACTCTTCAAGTACCTCCTGCAAGCTGTTTCCTAAGGCTTCCACATTTTCAGAGCGGATTCTCCGACTTCAGTTAAGGCAGTTTAGACAGTCCCCCATCGTCATACCCAGGTTATTCTAGAACAGCAGGTCTCTGAGGGGGTCACAACCATCAGAAAACACATGTTTCCAATGGCCTTAGCAACCCCCAACCATAAATGTATTTTTATTGCTACTTTATAACCATAATTTTGCTACTGAGCAGTTTCTTAAGTTCCTGAGAGCACTGGAAATTTCTCCTGTGGTCGCCACCCACAGGTTGAGAACCACTGGTCTAGTTTGTTTTAAGTTGATAGTGCTAGCCGTCACACATAACATGAAGTCAACTATAGTGAACAACTAAATGCCCTTTCCCACCTCAGCAGCACTGGGATAACGCCACCCTGCCTCCCTCCCAGGCACAGGGGTTAATTACCCTGGGACAGTTTTACTGCTGTGTCTTCTAAACACCAGTCTGTCTGTTCTACATGTTTCATTTTAACATTGGGATTTGTCCCTGTTGTGGAAAGTATTAAAATGTTTCATTTCTTTACATTTTTCATTGTGTATATATAATTGCTACAGTTTCTTTGCCCATTCATCCTGGTGAAGGTTTTGGACATTTCTGTGTGTAAATGTTCTTTTTATGCTTAGTTTACTAAACTTTCCCTTAGTGAAATTAGACTTCTGTGTCTCAAGAAAAGACTTTTTTTTTAATGCCTCTGGCTTTCTCTCAGTATTGGAATCATTTAAAATGACACTAGAGAAGACAGGTGGCAGATATTGCTTCAGGCCTTAACTGATGTCTAGGTGTTCTGCACAGCAAGCGATGTTCCCTGTGTCCCACTTGTCTCCCCCCGACCTGCACTGGCATGTCTAGGAATGACATCAGCCAAGTGTCCCTGACACCCACCCTCCATGGCAAAGGAGAACAAATGGACAGCGGCTTCTAAAGCCTGAGCTCTTCCATCCCTTCTTGGATCCCCAAGCACCCTGCTTCCTGCCCAGGCTGGATGCTGCTGCCAGGACGCCTGCCGATGCATGAAGAGTTGTGCTTCAGTGCACACCTGACTGACAGAGAGACTCTGGGTCTTCACCCAAATACTTCAGCCCTGATAGCCCCTTCACCTTTCCTTCTCTCAGTCTTATCCCCCCATGCCCACTCATACACACACACACACAGATTCTGCCCTGTATGTATTTCATAGATGCCCATTTTATATGTGATACTCAGATGTTTTGTCTGTTCACTTATTTTCTCGTGTGTTGTTCATGATTTCCTCAAAGACACAGCCCATCCTTTGAAAGAAAAGCTGATTGAAGGTTGTAACTTGAGTTTTCAGCATCTTCTCCCCAGCCCTTCCTAGGTTCGGTTCAGTGAAATGTGCCCTGCATAGTGCCTGCGACTCAGTGTGTGATGGACACCTGGTCCTGGTTCTTTCCCAGTGCCTTTCTGGCTTTGGAAGTTATGTTTCCTGCTTGATTCAATCTTTTCATGACCAGTCCCTAATGTAATCATGCTAAGTAGGGGTTGCTTTACTTCTCCAGGTGAATGAAATCCTCTCTCGATCTTCAGTCTGGAGTGCCTTCAAAGACCAGAAACATGATTTGTTCATTTCTGACTCCCAAACAGCAGGATACCTCACAGGTAAGTCAGACCTTAAGATGCCTCACAGAAGCCACAGGCCCTCTTCCTGCCCTGAGTAGACTTACAATAGCATTCCTGCCCTCACCTACGCCCGGCTGCCATGAGTGGGGGTGCTGTGAGCATGGCATAAGCTCGGTTGGAGCACACTGTTGATGTGTGTTAGCTTTGATCCAGTGAGGTAGAAACTGTAAGTTAGATGTGCAGTGTGTCTGTGCTTAAGTGTTTAATTTGAATGTGAAAAGAATGTCTGTATCTGAAACCCGATTGCCTCATCCCCTTTCTATCTAAACAGAGAGGTTTCAAATAATTGCGTATAGAATTTTTCTTAAATGTTTACAATGCAGTTTTGCTAAGTGTCTTTTCCATGAGGAAAATATGTCAGTGCTGTTACAAAGAAGACTGCTGAGGGCTCAGAAGACACTACATGATGCTCAGGACATGTGTTCATTTGGCACACAAGCTGCCTGGTCATTTAATGCCATCCTTTTCATCATTGACTTTGGCCTGAAAAGAAACAGTATTAAGTTGCCATCTCTTACAAAGCTCTTCAGTGTGATCTTAGCCTAATGAATAGGAGGTAACTTGCCATCTGAGCATGGAAGTAGACAGCAGCCCCACAAGATTTTCTAACCAGAATTGATAAAGACAAAAATGTTACCAGCCAGTTTTCCCTATACAGCTCCATTGTTTTAATAACCCTGATTGTTCTCATAGAAGTCTGTAAGAATCATAAAGATTTGATTCTCAGATTTTCAAATCCAGTAAATTTGGAAAATGATTCACTTGTTCTAATTTCCCATTTATCTGGGAAACTACTGTTTCCCTTCTTGTGACCACTTTAACATAAATTGCTTCTCATGACTTGGACTGAGCCCTAAATCCATAAGCATCTGGACTGTGCTGTTGTCCTATGGGTTGTGTCCTTCTGTTTTCTATGGAGAGATACCCAGAGTGTGGTGTTGGTCTGTCCGATGCCTGCCTCTCTCAGGTAAAACTGTATGTCTAAGTAGGAGTGTATTTAAACCCGCCAAAGGCCTCCTCAGTGTGTTTCTAAAAATTGGCAGCCTGCATTTCACGGCAGTGCTTTCAGTGTAAGAATGGTACAATGGGGAAATGGCCTGGGTTTCTCAGCCGAGTGAAGTTGTTACAGCAGTGGCGCTCTGCAGGTTGGGGCCTGCTCTTCAGGAGCCTCACATGAGGCTCCTTGTTCCCTGTATACCAGCCTTCATGAAGTTCAAGTAAAAGGTGTCAGCCAGGGCTATCGTTAGAGCAGATGGGATTTCTCTTCAGAGACCTTGACATGCTATGGTCCTGGAGTTGGGGGCAGAGTGCAAGAAGAGAGATGTGTCCTGTCAGTACCTTTGCTTTCACCCACATCCCTGGATGAGGGAGGCCTCTAGGAAGCAGCAGTGATATGCTTCCTGTAGGAGTTGCAGTTGACAAACGTCTGCACAGGCACAGCCAAGTAGCAGTGGTATAACCCCACCCTCATCCCCAGAAAGGGCTGGAACTTGTGTGTTGTGCTGAAGCCTGTAAGAAGATTCTTACTGAACAGGCTGGGCTATGAGCCATGCTTGCCTTAGATCTGCTCTATTCCTGGCACCTCATCCACCAGACTGGAACATTCTCTTTTGAGATGTTTGTTACTTAGATTTTCCCACTAATTTTACTCTACTCCTTTGAAAGGATTACCTACCTGTGCTTCAGGGGTTCAGCTTCTGAGTTACCCTGCAGTTCAGGGATGCTTCCTCACCACCGGCGCTGCCAAATGCTTTTTGATGTTTGATGTGTTTAATCAGAATTTAATTAAAACCCAATCTTTGCTGGGTGGTAGTGGTGCATGCCTTGAATCCCAGTACTCAGGAGGCAGAGGCAGGAGGATCTCTGAGTTTGAGGCCAGCCTGGTCTACAGAGTGAGTTCCAGGATGGCTAGGGCTACAAATCCTGTCTCAAAATAAAATAATAGTAATAATAATAATAATACCACCAATCTGGCTGAGTGGTTTTCCTCAGCCTTGTCTGCCTCATTCTTCTAATGCTTGACACTTTGACAGTATTCTCATGAGCCCTGGAACTTCTGCTCTTTTCCTACTTATCCCTGGATAACACAACTGCTGTGTCCGCTTCTGAGATGCAAGCTGTTCTCCTCAGCCCAAGGAAGCCATTAGGAACCAGAGGCACAGACTTGTTGGGACTCAAGTTCACTTTCCCTGGGGACAAGGGATAGGAGTAGAAGTAGATGGCTGGCTTCTCTGTAAGCTCGTTTATACCTTTGGTTATAGTCTAGGAGTTCCGAATTTGTTCTTCAGTGCAGAATGCCCTTCATGCTCTGCATTGTTTTGCCTCTGTAAGATAGTTGAGTTTAGGAAGCATGTGTATGCAACTGTAAAGTTTTGTTTGTATGCTTATGGTGATCAACAAGTATCACTGTGTCTCAATACCCAATCACCCTTGTGTGTTTGCTCAAGACTCCCCAGTGACTTTAGTGTTGCCTACTTTAATATGTAGCATTTAGGGTTTGGTGCCATAACCTCCTATTTTGATAAGAATCAAATTGAGCCCAAGTCTTGATTTCTTTTTTCTGTCACCATGAAAAAATACCCTGACAAAAGCAACTTAAAGGAGAAAGGGTTTATATTATATTAGCTGTTGAAGGCACAGTCCATCATGGTGGAAAAGTCGAGGCAGCAGGAGCCTGAAGCAGTTGGTCATGTTACATACCTAGTCAGCAGAAGGAGATGAATGTGTGTGTGCTAGTGCTCAGCTCCTTTTCTCCATTTTATATCATCTCAGATTCCCTGCTGAGGGGATGGTGCCACCCACAGTGGATAGGTCTTCCACCCCAGTTAACGTAATTGAGATAATCCCCCACAGACAGGCTCAGAGGTTCTTTTGTGAGGGGGACAATTCTAACCATCAAAGCCCACAGTCTGAATTGTTTAGGAACCACAGCCCTCCATAGTGTTTGTGGTTCTGATCCTCTGGGCCTATCTGAAGTTAAGAACAGAGTGGTGCTTTTGTTCAGAGCTACACTGATGGACCAGTTTGTTTGGTGGGTTTTTTTTTTCCTGAGCAGTCTGGGAGGCCTGGTTTGCTGATTAGCAGAAGGCGAGAGCTGATAGTGTAGGCTCCCAAGACCTAAAGAAGGGAAAATCCTCTTAGTAAGTATTAAAAGTACTTGACTCCAAGGACCCAGGCACTCTGGTTAGCTTCAGTCCCGCTCATGCAGGCAGTTTCCTGTGGCCTCGTCAGCACTGGCAGTGTGTGGCAGCCATTTCCCATCCACAGTCAGTGCTCAGAAGCTGAGAAAGGAGACAGAAGTGAATTCTGGCCTCTGTCCTCCATCAGTCCTGTTGCCTTCCCTGCATCAGATTGCTCTGCTGTGTGCACGTCCTCACGACTCCCTTGCTGCTTACATTTCTTTTTTCCCCCCAGGTGTCTCTCCTTCCCTTCTAACTGGCAGCAGCCCCCTTCACCTCAGGAGTGGGCTTTAGAACTGCTCTGCCAGGCAGCTTGCTAACTTCTGTGTAGCTCTCTGAAGCAGGTAGAGAAACCTTTTGCTCAATGCATGCTGCTCGCACCACCTTTCCCGTCCTGACCTTCCAGTGTACACTTGTGCCGTGTTTCCTCTGACTCAGCTAAGCACTGCCCCTGCGCAGCGCTAAACCAGTTTTTCTGCAAGTGCTTGTTCCATTGTGTGGTGCTTCTGAGATGTAAGCAAATGTCTGTGGTGCTCAGAGTCAGCTCCAGAGACCAGAGCCCTAGGACTGCTGACAAGCTTGCTTCCAAGTGCCACTTTTTCGAGACTTTTAGTCACAGAACACGTGGAGACTACAACTAAAATGCTAATGTCTCCTTTGGCGCATTCTTTTGACCTACGAGAAGAATGGCCAGAGCCCTCCTCTTCAGAAAGACCTTATGTAGTGAGCTGTGTTCACTGGGTGTCGCTTATTAAAGTGGCCTTTCTTTGCACCAAGTGAAAACAGGTTACCTAGAATGTCCGTCTCGGAAGCTGCTTGTGTCAAGAATCCAGCCGTGCATCACTTTGAGATGGGCTGAGTGGGGTGGGGAGGGCGTCTACTCTCTGTCTGGTCCCATGTTTTCCATGTAACATAGCTCTTTAAGTACCCTGGATTGATTTTATTTATTTATTTATTTATTTATTTATTTATTTATTTATTTATTTATTTATGTAAAATTGAAGTTCCCAGGTATGAAAAGAGGGAAAATTCCCTGTTTCTACACCAGTGTTACTGCATGAACTTTGAAATTATTCTAATTGTGTCATATAATAAAAGCCATGAACATAGGTGCTATATTGCTGCCTGTTGAGACAGTTACACATACAGATAATATTTAGAGCTTCCCAATGGTCTGTACTGGGCGCTGGACCCATGTTCACCTGACTGACGTAGAAAATGCCTGCTTTCCTTTCTCTCTTGCAGGACCTGGAGTTGCTGGCTACCTTACTACAGGTACATCCTCATCAGCCATGTCTAACCTGCCACCTCCTGTAGACCATGAGGCAGGAGACCTTGGCTATCAGACTTGACACACTCAGAGACAGTAAATGCTGAACGGCCAGTACTGCGCCCACATTCCTCCTTACCATGTTGAAACAGACTCCGCTGCCTTTCTCCTGGTTTCATGACAGTGTTATTCCTTTTTCTATAAATAGATTTTTATTTAGGAGAAGAGTCCATGATTCTGACGTATCACGTTCTGAGAAAGCACTCTGTGGGTCAGCCACCTTGGTACACAAGAATTTCTTCTTCTTGATGTATGTAAGCACATTTTGTTCCTTTATATCTGTTTACAAGACTGTGAATCAAAAAGACAAACTTTCTTCCTAGTTTTTATAATATTTTTTTTTAATTACTGTGACTGTGGGATTAAGCTGCAGTCTACAAACATTGGGCTAAATCTTATCCCCAGAAAAGGGCACCTCTCTCTCCTGCACCAGGTCTCTGTGGCCGTCTTCCTCTCATCGTCAGACATTAGATTTCTGTCCTCCATCTGTGACCAGATCCTCAATCATTAACTCTCTGAGAGCTCGGTGCACATAGGTGTGTATGACAGGCTTCACCAAACTGAACGACAAGGAGCTTGTGCAAAAAAATTAAAACTAAAAATGGATGTCAAGATGTTATGTAAGAGATTAGTGTAATTGTGAAATGTTCTATACATTATCAAATATATAAAGCTTTCTATATTGAATGTACATTATACAGATCATTCATATGTGTACATAAAATTTTAAAAATAAAGGGAATTGACTGCTTTGTTAATGAGATATGTATGCTCTGTAGTTTTCGCCTTTGGAAACTTCTTCCATGTTCACTTTTAGGGGAGCTGAAACAGCAAAAGACAGGCACCCCTCATGTTCATATGCACAGCAGTGCCCGCCTCTGTTTATTCCTCACCAGAAACAGCAGCTCAGTTACTTTTTATGTCATGTTTAGAAATGGGTCAGACTGCAAAGGAATGTGGCAAGAGTGTAGTATGTTTCAGAAAGGAGGTAAGGAGCCAGAAAATATGTCAAATAACAGATCCTAGTGCATAGGTCTTCCAGTTAGATCACAGACTACAGAAAATGTAAACATGGACATTCACACAAACACTTGTGCACATCCATTTTTTGCTTTGGTTTAAGACAGTCACCTCATTGTGACACGGGCCATCCTCAAGCTTCTAATCAATCCCATGTGTGCATGCTGAGAGAACTTGAGTTTCAGTATGAGGGTAGAAACAGGCCAAGATATAAAAGGGAAACAGGTAGCAGGAAGGTAAATACAAGATAATTGGTATGGTTGGTGGACAGTGACCCCAAGAGAGACAGAACCCTGCCTGAACCTCAGAAGAGGCCATTTGGACTGTGTACAGGGTGGCAGGCTGGCCATTGGCATCCAGGTCTGATAGTGGTTTGAGAAAGATCTGAGCCAGCATTGCATACCCTATTGACACCAAAAGCTCAAGGCATTTAGAACACCCTGCCTGGGATATAGCACCATGGGAGAATGCTGACTTAGGATATATGAGGCCCTAAGTTCAGTTTCCAGCACAGCAAAAAAATAATTTTAAAATTAATATGGAGCAACATCTAACACATAAATACCACTTGAAAACCACATGGAAACTACTATAAAGCTTCATGTATATGTACATACATACATACATATGAAATCAACAAATAATAAGAGAAACAAAGCCACAACTAGATATTTATGTCACCATGTAAAGCCTCCAGTGCCAGGAATGGATTCCATCTTGTTGAGTTGTTGGTCAAAGGGGCCCCATAAACCCCCCCAAACATCACAGGCTATTTATTGGTTCTCCACAGTGTGATGCTAAGGTCCAATAGCAGAAGACAGCATTTACTTATGTCATAGAACATAGAGATGTTGACAACGCTGGTGGCACCCACTGACTAGTGCTGATAGTGCCTGAGGGTGCTCTGCACACTACTGGAGGAGAAGAGAAACCCATCAGTATTACCCAGACACAAATCCTGGGACCTACAACAGAGACCTGCCTATGAGATACTCTGGACAGTAGTATTGTGGAACAAATGTTCTGGAAGTAATCAACCAGTTTTGATTGTGTTCAAAACCCAGTCCAAAGATGGAACCTACATGCCTGACACTTCTAATGTGGTCAAGAACCTGACACTAGAGAGGTCATGGACTCTGGGGGGGAAACCTAATGTTCTGCTAAAGGATCATAGCAATGAAATGGCTCTGAATGTTGTACCACAATACCCATAGATCAGTGTCTCAGTCCTCCTCAGAGAAGCTGCTTGTAATAGGAATTAACAGAGAGACCCACAACTGGCCAGTATGCAGAGTGACAGACTTGGGAGAATGCAATCCTAAATGGCTGTCTTTACCAAACCCTTCCCGTCAAGGCTCAGGGATCTGTGTGGAAGAGGAGGCAGAAGATTCTAAGGGCCAGAGGGGATGGATGACTCCAAGGAAATGGTATCTTCTAGGCACAACAGGACTGATGCTCATACGAAATCACAGAGACTGTAGCAACACACACAAGACCTGTACAGGTTCAAGTCAGACAGGCTCCCCAGCACACAGGGTGTCACCTCTAACCAAGACGTTTCCTGCAGCTGATAAACACAAGGTCAGTTTTCTCCAGTGGAGCACACTCTAGGGTAGGTCCCACGTGCAGGAGTAGTTGCCCAACACAAAACAAACTCAGTGTATTTTTGTGGACTTTTTGTTTCATTTTATTGGGCTGGTTGGTGGTTTGGAGTACATTTTGTTCTAATTAGTATTTTTCTTGGTTTTTCTGTTTGTTTCTTTGTTTCTTGTGGGTTTTTTTTTTAATTTGGTTTTTCTGTTTCGTTTTTCAATAAAGAGAGAGCTGGGTGGGTAAGGAGATGGGATGGATCCGACAAGTGTTGAGGGACACATGAAAGCAAAATACACTGTTGAAAAATTTAGGAAAAAAAAAAGATCATCAGTGGGTACAATCAATTTGGTGTATCTTTGCAGACCAGATGGCAACACAAGACACACTGGGTGAACTGGCTGGTTTTGTGTGTCAACTTGACACAAGCTGGAGTTATCACAGAGAAAGGAGCCTCCCTTGAGGAAATGCCTCCATGAGATCCAGCTGTAAGGCGTTTTCTCAATTAGTGATCAAGGGTGGGAGGGCCCATTGTGGGTGGTGCCATGCCTGGGCTGGTAGTCCTGGGTTCTATAAGAAAGCCGCTGAGCAAGCCAGGGGAAGGAAGCCTCAGTAAGTAACATCCCTCCATGGCCTCTGCCTCAGCTCCTGCTTCCTGACCTGCTTGAGTTCCAGTCCTGACTTCCTTTAGTGATGAACAGCAATGTGGAAGTGTAAGCTGAATAAACCCTTTCCTCCCCAACTTGCTTCTTGGTCATGGTGTTTGTGCAGGAATAGAAACCTTGACTGCGACACCAGGGGTGCACAGACCTTCAGGGCAGCAGAGCAAGAGCACCAAGATTGCTTAGACATGGCTCTGAACATGAGGATTGACACCGGAGCCACACATATGTGTAAGACAGGAAACTACATGGTTAGCACTTGGGGACTAGCATCAGATTAAAAAAGAAGCCTCACTTGGAACTCAAAGAGTTCTTTTGAGTTTTTTGGAGGGAGTGCATGGCCTCTTAGGAAGAAGGCCCACCATATCTATGGTTTCAATCACTTGGCATCAGCTGTGACCCTGAAATACTAAGTGGAAAATTGCAGAAATGGACGCATCAGTTTTGAATTGCATGCCTTTCTGAGCTACAAGATGTATTACTTTATTAGTTGCTTTTCTTGTCTCTCTGACAAAATACCTCACCAAAGCATTTGAGGGCACAAGTCGCATTGTGTCCAAAACCAGGGGACAGAGCAACAAGTGCTGGTGTTCATTTTAACCTTTTTTGTGTGGTCTAGAATCCTAGTCTGTGGAATGATACCGCCCACAGTCCCTTTAGGCCTTCCCATTTTAATTAACCTAATCTAGAAAAATCCCACACAGGCCTATCTTCTTCGGTGATTCTAGATCCTGTCAATTTAACAATAAAAATTAAGCCTCATACACAGTAAAGTCTCACAACCATTTACTCAGTCCTGCACTTGAATAGGATTCATATCTCAGCTAGAGTACCCACCTGTCTCAATCACATGACTGTTGAAGTGTTATTACAGAGCTTACCCACCCAAAAGCATTAGAGGTGGTGCAGACAATTAGTATATGCCATAGAAGCTAAAAGCACTTCCTCTAACTCAGCGGTTCTCAACCTTCCTCATGCTGTGACTCTTTAATACAGTTTCTCCTGTTGTAATGACCCCAACTATAAAATATTTTGTTGCTACTTCCTAACAGTTGTCTTGCTACAGTTTTGAATCATAAATATCTGATATGCAGGATATCTGGTATGCAAGCCCCTGTGAGAGGATCACCTGACCTCCCAATGGGCTCTTGAACCACAGGTTAAGAACTACCTCTAACTGAAAAAATAAAACTGTATTTTGTGTGAGACCATGTTCACATAAACTTTATCTCAGCATATTATAATTCTATTAATTGTACTTGCCTAATTCATAAATTAAACTTCTAAAGATGTGTTTATGCAATTTAGGACAGCATCACCCTCCCATAGGGAATGATGTTGCCCACAGTGAGCTGAAACTTCTCACATCAATTAACTTAAGACAATACCCAGACAGGGCCACAGATCAACCTGATGTAAGACAGTCACTCCCTCATTGAAATTCCCTCCCAAGGTGATTCTAGGGTGTGTTGGATTAACAATTAAAACCATCACACCAGGGAACACAGTCTCTCCCTCACTCACAGAAACATCTGACACTTCTCCAGGTCTTTTGCATTCCCCCTGTGCCTATTAGGTGTGTTTGTTAATAATTATCAAGTGTCTTTGTTAATAATTGTTCAACATAGAAAACATAGAACTTCACATTTGGATTAGTGGATGCTCACTAACTTAATTTAGAGATAGGTAGGTCACAGCACTGTGGAATTTGGAGGCTATGAATGGGGGAAATTCAAAACATTTTTACTATCAAACTTATGGAAGAAGATGCATACATTGCCATTGTTTGTAATTATAAGAGAAAAGGGAGATTCCAGAACTGTTCTGGAAAAGTCTGCTTACATACACAAATAAAAATGTTGATACATTTTTAACGTTACTAAGGCCCTGAGTGCCTATCCCAGTTATGTGGTTGTTGCTTTCGTGAGTTTTCAGTAATTTAGGGTAGCATACGTAAAGTGTAGTTCCGGCAGGGAACATTGCCTCACCCCATGGCTGCTGAACAAAGGAAACGAGGAGCCTCGAGCCCTTGGGGTTGTTTGTTTTTTGTTTGTTTGTGTCAGAGAATGGTTTATGAAGATGTTTGGGTCAGTGGAGGAATGAGTTGTTTGCCTCCTAAGGGAAAGGTCAAATGGAAGTAATTCTACAAATATTTAGTTTTGCCTAAATTCAGGAAAGTCATTTCCATTAGAGTTTTTGCTCGGACGCTAGTCATACGTAATTTTATGTGATTTACAAGCCCCCATCTTACACATCTCTCAGGTTTATCAGCATCCCAAGGCAAGAAGTGGAATGAGTTTCTAGCAGTGTCAAATGTAAGACCCAGCTTGAACCTGTCTTCTGAGTCCTTGGGAGGATGGGGTGAGATCAGAGTTCTGAGTAATGGAACTGGAAGCAGAAGCCATTATCTGTAGATAGAGGACTGATGGATAGCCACACCCTTCCTGCAGCTGGGACTTTCCTAAGGGCGGGATGGAACATCTTTGCAGTAAGCCCCTGATGTGAGTGCTGACAGGTGTATTATTCCAGCCTGAGAGCAGGAATGTGACTGGGCCCAACAGGAAAGGACCTGTCTGGGGGCCGGGGAGGCAGGGGTGGAATGAAGGAAGAACAAAATTTGTCATCCAGAGAAAAGCATTTGTATCTTCCATACAACAGGATGCCACTTTGGGAAGCAGAATTCTTTTGTTCTGAGAGTTAAAATCAGGCTTTATAAAATTTAAAATTATTTTTATTTATATGAGTGTGTGTGTGTGTGTGTGTGTTTGTGCGCACGCACGCATGTGCGAGTGCATGTGTCATGACACTCAAGTAGAGATTATAGGGTATTTTCACTTGATTTTCTCCTTTTGCCATGTGTGTCCCAGGAATCGAACTCAGACAATCAAGCCTGGTGGCAGTCACCTTCACCTGCTGAGCCATCTTACTGGCCTGAGCATATAAATTTTAAAGAGCAAAAGTATAAATAGCCAATATTGAGAGGTTAAGTTGAGTAAACTAAGAAGCAGAGTGAGAAGACCTCACAGGAGCCAGGCGTGACAGCATGCCCTGGAATCCAGAGCTTGGGAGGCTGGACCAAGAGTAGCAGATTTGTGAGTTTCAGGCTAGCATGGGCTCTAGTGAGAAGCGATCTCAAAACCAGGGCTGGGAAGATGGCTCCGCAGGTAAAGTGTCCACTGCTCAAGCACAAAGATATAAGTTCAGGGCTCTACCACCCACAGAAAAGCCATGGGTCCACACCCATGAGTGTACAGATTAGGCTCAGGTTATTGTTTTTGATTTGGGAGAGGATATTTGAGGTCCAGAAGGAGGTGAGGGGTTGAATATGGTAAATATATTTGTGCACAATACTCTCAGAGGATAAATAAGAATTCTATATCTAAAAAACAAGCACAAAATTGGCTCCTGGAGCCTTAGCATGGGGGTAACAGAGATGGACAGACCCCTGAAGCTCACTGGCCAGGTGGTGCCATCAAATTGATGAGCTTCCAGATTATTAAGATACTGTTGTCTCAAAAAGTAAAAGTAAACAGCAATGAAAAGATAGCACCCACATGCATGTGTCCCTGCAGACACATCTGCACACACGAGACCACATATACAACAACACACATGTGTACACACATGGCGGTTAAGGAGCAACACCAAAAAGAGACAGAGATATCAAAATAAGAGACAAGTCAAACAGAAGCTCAGCTCAGGATGCCCTCAAGCCAAAACAAGCAAACAAATTCAATTGGGAAAAACAGCCTAGTTTCAAAAAGGGGCATAAAAGGCAAAACCATCACTTTCCCTGAAGGAAGTACCCAGACTAGTGGAGAATGATGAATCTTACAAATGCACATCACTTAGTGTGCAAACAAGAAGGTCCTAGAAACGTCTGGAGATTCCCAGGCACACAGGAGAACATTTTTGAAAAAGGAGAGAGCATCGGGTGAGCACTGTATGCTCAATAATAGAACAAGCTAGGAGACGAGGGGGTTGTAGGAAGTGAGGGGGTCATAGGAGACAAGGGGTCATAGGAGGTGAGGGGTCATAGGAAGTGAGGGGTCATAGGAGACAAGGGGTCATAGGAGGTGAGGGGTTATAGGAGTGAGGGGTCATAGGAGGTGAAGGGTCATAGGAGACAGGGAGGTGAGTCCTTCAGACTTCCAAGGCCAGGACTCTGCCTTGACAACAGTAGTTCTTTTCCTTTCCCTTGAGTGCCCAAGAGATACCAAGACAGGGGATGGCAGCACTCCTGTTGGTCACCCTGACTGCCTCGCCTGAGTGGCTGTTTCAGCTGCAGGTTTCAACTTGACTCTGGTTGCTATTGCTGTTTAGTGAGCACTTTAAAGACTCCCATGTTGGTACAAACTGAGCCTGATCAGTAAATAAATGTGGTCCTAACATAAATGTTACTGTAAAGAGTCTAGATCAAGAACACTGTCCAAAAGGCTATTCCAATCCTCAGTATTTCCAGCCACCCAGATGGCTACTGAGTGGACAATGAGCAGGCACGTATCGGGACATCGAGTGCCCCTGGTAGTCATAGAGAATGGCACTCCCACCTGGACGCTTCACTCCATTGCCTGAGATGGTGTCTTAGTGAGATCTACAGAGCAGAGGATGGGAGGTACTGAGAAGTCCCGCGGAGGAAAGGAAAAAATGCTGAGTCGCTGCTCTGTCCTCTAGAGTGAGGCCTGGTTGTGACTGAAGCTGAGGGAGCTGTGCATGTGAACGGTGGAACCCAATGAGCAACAGGCCCAGGAGGACTTTAGTTCAACTGAAAGGAGCACCAGATAAGGCACAGCCACCCTCTTCAGGGCATTGAACTGTGGTCAGAGGGCCCTGAATAAGAAAGGAATGGGGACTGCTCGGGACCTTAGACCAGGTTCTGAAATCCTGAGGACTGGAGGAAGACAGAGTTCAGGGGAAATCAATCCTTCAGTGGCCTACCCTGGCCGCTTTGATCTGGATCCTAACTGTGCATTGTACACCTAACTGTGGCCACAGACTTTGTCTTAGAGTCCTTGAGGCAAGCAGACCCAGATGGGCTATATGGCGGGGCATTTGTATCTGCCACAGCAGAGACACTCATGCACATGAAAGATTGACTGCTGTCCCAGATCTGTGAGACACGGGATACCTCTCCCAAGTCCCAAGGGACAAATGCAAGGGATTCATGAAAGATGTCACCTACAGTTAGCCTGCTCAAGCCTGAACTGTGTAGGACAGCTCTTCTCTAGGCATATGCAACAACACATAGCTCTGTGTGTGTGTGTGTGTGTGTGTGTTGTGTGTGTGTGCATGTGTTTGTGTATTGTATGTATGTTGTGTGTATGTACGTATGTGTGCTTGTAATATATATATATACGTATATATTTGTATGTGTATATTGTGTGCACATGTTTGTATTATCTATATGTGTATGTGTTTATATTGTGTGAATGTGTGGGTATGTGTGGATGTGTATATGTGTGTGTATGAATGTATGTGTGTGTTGTGTATACATCTGTGTTGTGTATATGTGTGTGCATTGTGTGTATATGTCTGTGTTGTATACATGTGTATGCATGTGTGTGTTGTATGTATATGTCTATGTTGTATATATGTATGTATGTGTGTGTATGCATGTGAGTGTGTGTGTGTGTGTGGGTGTGGGTGTGTGTGTGTGTCTGTGTGCTTTACTCAGTACAGGGGATTGGAACTCAAGTCGTCATGCTTGCAGGGCAAGAGCTCTTACCCACTGCACTATCTCCCAGCTCTCTGTGTATCCCTTATGTGTTCTGTTACACCGCAGGAAGGTCTCTACCACACCCTACATCTCCAGAGGCCCAGACACTACTGTACTTGTGTAACTCCTCACCTGGGAGGCCAACAATAATGACCAGAGGCAGGTGAATCCCACGAGCTCCTTGGCCTGACAGCCCGTTGAAATGTCTAGCTTACCATTCCGTGAGAAACTGTGTCTCAAGACAACCAGGCCAAGATGAGAGAAACCAGCAGCTTTGGCCTCTGCATGTGCTTACACCCACACAGTCAACACTCAGTGTGCATCACACACACACACACACACTTACACACACACACACTTACACACACACACTTACACACACACACACACACACACAGTTTTAACTACAGAGAGAATAAAAGTAAATCTATAAGGAAGGAGCTGAGCCTTACAGGAAGGAGACTTCCCTCCCTCTGCAGGGCTTTGACACCCGTGGAAACAAAGCCCTGGCTGACCCGCCTTCCTTCCCTTTGCCTCATCTTCTGTTCCAGGGCGAGGCAGTCAAACCAGCCTCCTCCCTCTACCTATCACCATTTCCACTTACAAAATTGTTGCGATGGTAACAGGGATGCGGGAGATCAGGCCAGAGGAAGACCTCAAGCCAGACGGTGGAGAAACTCTCAGCTCTGCCAGGCCTTTTCCGAGCCTGGGGACCAAGTTTCCAAGTGTGAGAATCTTCCACTCGTCACCCCACAAAAGCCCCAGAGACTATTTCCAACTTTGAAATGGGGAATGCTTTTCTGTGAGGTGTGTTATCTGTACCCCATGTTCCCAACCTTACACCCTTGACCAGTCTCTGTCTCTGTTTGTTCCAGTAGAAGCGGCAGACAGTAGGAGCTCCAGGCCCTCCAGGGGCACAGGTCCCAGTTTGCCTTGAAGCTTTCACGTTTGTTATCAAAAGTCCCGGAGTAACAGGTCATGAATACGAACATCCCTACAGTAAGAGAGGCAACCACTGACTTGTAGTGTCAGCCATGGTAGTAGAACTTTGGAGCATGGGTGGGACCCTTGTCTGGAGAGTTCTGGGACTTTTGCAGGTGTAGTTGTACACTTAAGGCCACGGGCTGTGGAGACCTTACCCTAGTTTCCCATGATGAGGACAGATAGCACTGGGTTTGCTCCAAGTGTAATACCCCAAATTAACCTGTAAGCCCCACCTGACCAAGGACCATCCCATAATGCTGGGAACTATAGTTCTTAGAAAAATAACAAAGCTTCATGGGAAAGAATGGTGGCCAATAGGTTTTGTCCTTATAAACTCCTTCAACACATGGTTTGGGATCATTCCAGCTAGAAAATTCCAGGGAATAGTCCTAACTAAAGTCCATCTCTTGGTCAGTATTTAATATTAAATAAATCTTGCTTTAAGTTTGGCCTAAGATATTGGAATTGTTTCCCCATGCCACCCCCTCTGGTGAATCTAAGGACTAACAGAAGCCGCTGGCCTGCAGTTATTTGTGGAACAGGTGCTTTGGTCATCAGCAAGTATAATTCCGAGGACATGTGTCCAATGGGAGACCTTTCCTATGGGCTGTTATAGGCACAGTTCATAGTCTGGATATTACCCGATGGGCTTTGCAGGTTCTTCTAGTCCAAAGCAAAGAACTGGATCAGAGACACTTGGTTAGAAATAGAAATGAAGACAGCTTATTATGAAAAGGAAAGCATTCCAGCTAATGGGGGTGATTGGGAGCTCTGAGCCGTGTTTGTAGCTCTGGTGGGGAAGAGTTGTCAGTCTCGCTGTCAACTGGCTTATTTTATATGTTAATCTTTTATTGCATTTTATTTATCTGTATGCATGTGTGCTCCTGTGCCACACTGTGTGTGTGTGTGTGTGTGTGTGTGTGTGTGTGTGTGGTAATGGTCAAAGACAATTAATGGGAGCCTGTTGTTGTCATTAATCTCAGATCAGGGTTTCTACCCTACCTTAAATCATTCAGTTCCCAGATAAAAGACACACAACTTTCATATTTATAGTAAGCCTTAATCATCACTAGAACTGGGCAGATATCTACCCACCATGCTATTATTTTATTTCCCTATCAATAACCCTATCAATAAGTTATAACTTGTCATGTTCCATCTGAGCTGCTCTTAACTCCAGTTGGCCAGCCCCTCATGGCCATGTTTTCATGACTCACCTACCCATGTCGTCTATCCTCTCTTCACCCTCTTCCTTTTCCTTCTGTGGTTTCTCTCCAGACCCCAACCCTAGGAACCCAAACCCCATTTATCTCTCTCCTGCCCAGCTATAGGCTGTAGGCATCTTTATTCACCAATCAGAAATAACTTGGGTGGCAAGGTTTCATAGCATCACTTTGTGCATGCAGATTCTCTCATCCCTGGGGGCAACCAGGCCTTGGGGGCCAGTATTTAGCATTACAATACCTAGCAAAAGACCAAACCTCAACAGGAGTCAATTCTCTTCTTCCAACCAGTGGATCCTGAGAATTGAACTCGGGTCATCAAGCCTGGTGGCAAGTGCCTTCACCTACTGAGTTATTGTGCTGGCACTATTGTGCCACACTGTGGGATGAGTTGTAGTGGTGCTGGGGACTGGTAGCCATGTCTGTGGAGGTGAACATGGTTGGGACCTTTCTCAGCTCCCAACCAATAAGTGTTAGTGAAGCCAGGACTGCACCAGCCACCATAGCCTCAAGGCCATTGACTAGGAAAGAGACCTCCCTAGTTCCTACAGGGTCAAGCATGGGCGGCGCTCGAGCTGCTTCCTTCCCATTTTGCGGTATCTCTGCTGACTCATGAATCTTTGTTTAAAGAAGTGTAATGAGGACATTTCTGATTCTAACTGAAGTAACGTAATACAGGCAGACTGGAGCAGAAAGAGCAGGCGATGAACGTAGCTAGGAACCAGCCAGCTTTGCTTTGATAACTGCTCGATGGTCGGTAGCTATGGAGTTAGAATCTGTGACAGGGTGGCAGTGGCTCTCTTGTTGTCCTTGGGAGGCAGTGTATCCAACCACACCCTTCCTTACCAGATAGAGCTGGTTTTCCTCAGCCTTGAGAAATAAATAGACTCTACCTAGAAAATGAAAGGGAAATGTGCTCAAAATTGATCTTCTAAGATCCCATGCCTGCTATAGAAGTTAGGGAACACAGATGTAGTCTTAGTTGAAGATGGTGAAAACAGATATTGAGGTTGAAATGTTAGAAGATAGAGCTCTAGGAGAAAAACAAGTCTTGGTGGGCTGACAAGATGGCTCAATGGATGAAGGTGCTTGCTACCCACTCTGAGCGCTTGAGTTCAATCCCTGGAATTGACTGAGTAGTTGTGGGAATCCTACGCAGCACAGACACGTGTCAGAGCAGAAAAGAACTGGAGAAGGTGTTATAGGAAACCCACAGCCAGGAATGACCCATGAACTTGAAGGAAACCATTCACTGCCTTGGGAGTGGGAGGATAAATGAATGAATACTCCAGGACAGCTCACTCCTGCTTCCATTTTAGAGCGGTTTCTCCAACTAACAGAACTGATAGAAACACACAAGAGGCAAAGTCATACAGAGAGATGTGTAGTAAAAACAACCAGGGATGGCCAGCACACATGCATATACTCGAACAGACCAGGGGTCTGCTGATGTCTCACCTGGATCCCAGACACAGGATCTACAGTTGTGTCCCACCTCCCCTTTTGTGTCTTAACCAAATAGTGTCTCGTAAGACAAAACTTGCCTCCAGGAGTGTTCAGACTAGATAAATTTAGATTTACCTTTTTTCTTTTCTTTTGGGTGGTAGTGTTGGGGGTGCCTCTAAAATGTTTGGCAGTAATTGTCCAGAGAGGATTTTCTTGGGGTCCTTGAACTCTCAGGGTCCACACCCTCAATAGTCTTCTCCAGCTGGTACACTCTTCCCTTCTTCTGGGGATCCCAAGGCCCCTGGGATCCAGTCTCTGGGGATCTTGTTGGGACCTCTAAAATGTTATGGGGAGCGCACCAGAGATGACTACTCAGACATTGTTTATTGCCAATTGAAAGTCTTTATTCCAGCCACCTGGGACTATACTCAGGTATCTGGGATCCAAGTGTAGCCCTGAGCATTTAGAGCAAGGGGATTTTAAAGGCAAAAACTGACGGGCAATGGTGACACATGCCTTTAATTCCAGCACTTGGGAGGCAGAGGCAGGTGGATTTCTGAGTTCCAGGCCAGCCTGGTCTACAGAGTGAGTTCCAGGACAGCCAGGGCTACACAGAGAAACCCTGTCTCGTAAAACTATATATAAAAAAAAAAAAAGGCAAAAACCACATCTTGTTCAGCAGCTACAGGGGGAGGTTTTCACAAACAAGCAGTTTAATAAAAGGTAACATAGGTTGTTAGCTGGAATGGGGAGATTTGCACAATCAGGCCATTTTAATAGATGCTAAGAGAAGTAAGATGGGGTGTCTTGACCTCGGGTTTCTGAATAGATGGGTAATTTCCCATGGGATTCTCCATCAAGAAGATTAAATTTGTTAAACCCCAAATGGCATCAGCAAGAATTCAAGGTGGAGGAGCCGCTTGACTGTCCCCCCTTGTCACAAAGGGGAAGCAAGAAGACTGTACCTTCAACTCTGACTGGAGGTGGTGGGCCAGAATGTACTGCACACCAACAATGGTAAGAGAAGTTGCCACTAAGCCCAGACACCCCAAGTTCTGACTACAACATTCCACAGTGCTCACAGGGTTTGCATCCAGTTTGGGCAGCTGGCTTATCTCAGTGACTGCCTTGTTCCAAAGACTGAACTCACACTGGGTCCTCCCAAGTCCCCAGAACTCATATTTCTACAACAGCCATTGTAACATGCCATCTTGTCCTAGAGGCTATCACCTATCCCACTGACTCTGGCTAGGGCCTGCATGCCTCATAAGCCAGAGGATAGCCCCTTCAGCATTCTGTATCCTACCAGAATTTTCTTGCTAAGACCAACCTGTCTCCCCTGATCCAGCCTGAGACTCAGAATCCAGGGCACGGTGAGGGCAGACTGTGGAGAAAGCATATTGGGTTCTCACTCCTGAGACATGGTTTGCCCTTTTGTGGAGGTCTCACATGGTTGAAGAGCAGCCTTGGGACACAGCTTAGTCATACCAGAAAGTTTACTTGGCGTCTTTGAAGAAGAGATGAGTAGTGCGGTCTACATATATGGAATGACATACAGCACGTCAGCCCTCTGGAGGCCAGTTCCCACGAGCCAAAAATGTCATTTTAAGCCATTTTCCACAGGGTGGACTCAGAAAGAATAATGATTACAGTTTTGACTCTTATAAAAGATGTTTTCTCTAGTCTCATGACAAGATCATCACTCATTCCCATGGAGCTGGGAGGACCCTGGCTCCTAAGTCAACCATGAAGTCATAAAGGCTGATGTCACAGGCTTCCACTCTAGACATCAGAGCCACGGTGCTGTTTTGTAGCTGGAGCTTCTTATCACCATGAGCAAATCTTACTGTGCCCTTACATGATCGCCAGGATGCTTACGGCCAACGGATGGGTCTCTCATAAACTGGAGCTACTTAGCAACTTCCTGTCAAGCTGAAGTTTTGCTTTCTTGGATGCAAGATGTAGACTCCAGTTAGAGTATTCCCTTCTCCAAACAAAGGAGTCAGGGATGCAAATGCTTGCCGCCCTTAATGACTAGCACAGACTATTGCTGTGGGCTGCACAATTCCCTATGCTAACGATGCTACCAGTCCTTTACAGGGACCAACTGGTTCCAGGAAGAGCTGGACGTCGCTATGACCTCTCAGGCTGTGCAAATCAAAGGCAAAGACTATTGCACATGGCTGGCCACATGTGACTCATACACATTTGATCATACCTGAGGAAATAAATTTCTAATTTAATGTGTATACATTTTTTTAAACTGGCAGCTTAATTTTAAGAGACTTTAGGAATATCCAGAACAACTTGAATATGTGAATCAATTACTTTAATGAATTTTATGAGATCTGCAGTTAACTTTTTATAAAACAAGTATTTTCATGGAATAGTTAATTTAGATGAGATGGAATATAAATGTATACTGAATCTGGAGAAAAATGTGAAATATTTACATATTCTCATGTTAATTATACATTCAAATAATATGTGGACATATTGGGTTACATGAATTGAATTTTTACATTTTAATACAGCTCTAGATGATTTTAAATGTAGTGTCGAGTGTTAATTTACAACCTGCACATGTTAATATAATATTTTCATCGATGCCTATGCTGTTCACTGGTCAAATCACAACCTACCCATGAAGCCTACAATCTTCCCATACCTTATTAACCTGCGTTGAATATTAAAATAGGCTTCTGGCTTTCACGTATGAGAGCAGACACATGATATTGTCGTTCGGTCTCACTAAGAGTGAGATGACAATCTCATTGTAATTCAAATTTGTTTCTTATGTGTAAGTATGTGTATATGTGTGTGCATGCACGTGCATATGGGCACATGAATGCAGGTATCTACAGAGTCCAGAAAAGGGTGTTGCATCTGCAGATCTGGCATTACAGGCTGTTGTAAGCTACTCTAAGTGCTGGGAACTGACCTTGAGAATCTACCAGAGCAGAATATGCTCTTTCCCAGCCTCTATGTGTAATTTTGATTTGTATTTCTTGACAATAATGTTGAGCTTGTTTTGTTGTTATTGTTGTTGTTGTTGGTGGTGGTGGTGGTGTGTGTGTGTGTGCGTGTGTTACATATTTGGGGCTATCCGTATTTCTTTTTTCAACAGGCCATTTGTCCAGTTGAGATGTCTTTTTTGTTGTTTCAACTCCTTAAAGGCACGCTCCATCAAGTCCAGCTTCTCACCCCATTTATCATGTATAGAAAAGCACCTGTATTTTTTATACAGATTTTTTAAAAGTCTTTAAGTAAAAACTTTAGGCTTTTCTACACATCAGAATGTAACATGTAGAAACACAGATATTTTCCCTTCCTATTTGTATGCCTTTTATTTCTCTTGATTAGTTGCTTTGGATAAAACTTACAATATTATACCATATACAAGAAAAATAAATACTTTTCCTGGTTTATCTTTTTAAAAATTCTGTATTTTTCCCTGATCACTATAATTTTGGGTCAAGTTTGTAGAGCATTTGAATAGGGGTTTGAGCCTTTTATGTTTAATTTCCTCAGGTCTTTAAGAAAAAAATGTGTATTGAATTTATTTTTTTGAGACAGTGTTTTTTGGTGTCTTGTTGAATTTGATTTGCTAGTATTTTGCTAACATTTTTTGCATGGATCTTTTTACTAGGGATATTAATATCTAGTTTTCTATTCCTGCTATATCCTTGTTTGGTTTTGCTTTTTGCTTTTCTGGCTCCATAGGATGAGTTTGGAAGGTTCCCTTTTGATTCTTTAGAATAGTTTAAAAATAATTAGTATTAGCTTTTCTTCAAATGTTTAGCAAAATTCATCAGGAAGCCTGGGTGTCTCTTTGTTGGATAACTTTTACTTCTGATTCAGTATATTTGTTTTAGAGTCATTCAGCATTCTTACATCCTCATGGCTCAGTTTGTGGGACCCGTATCTACAGAATTCTGCTTGCTTCTTATAGGTTTTCAAACAATGTGTCTTAAAATTCCTATGATCCTCTGTATTTCTGTGGGGTGGGTTCTGGAGTCTTCTTTTCCCTTTGAAACATTTATTGAGGTCATCTCTTAATTTCTGGGTCCTAGTCTCTTTATGAACAATTTCCAGTTCTCTAGCATGAGCACTCAAATGCATCTATACACCTGCCCTGTGGTTCTTTGTGAAGGAGTGGAGGAGTGCAGGGAGATCCGTTCAAGCCTTGGTTCCACTGTTCTAAGTTAGCGATCTTATCTTCTCTTAGATTTTTTTCTCAGATTCACGATGCTTTTTATCTCTTTTGTTAGATTTTAAGAATGATGAAGGAACATACAAACACATATAGAAGATTTCTTGAGAACAAATCATATGTGGGCAAAAAGAATTGTTCCCTTTCTGTGAGACAAACGGAAAATGGAGCCTTGATTGAACTTGCTGGGCCATGTTCTATGGTCCTATGTTTTATTCAGACCCCTGTAGACACTCCTGGCTCTCAAGGACCACCACCATTTAAGAGTGGGCTTCAGTGTTAAAACAAAATGAAATGCTAAACCCCAAAATAAACATAAGACATGATATAGCTTCAGAGTTGTTGTTGGCATTAAATATAACCCAGACAATATTTTTCCTACCTGGGTTTATTAGTAAGATAAATTTCTGTTATCCTATTTAATATCCATCATAAAGAAGAATCAAGTGATGGCTATATGTTCAACGTCTCATGGGATTTTCCTAAGTACACCAAGCATGAATTCTTAAAAGCTATCTAAATAGATGCAAGATGAATATTTCAAAACAGGGAGCTGAGGAGATGGCTCATCAGTTAAGAACACTGAGTACTATTGCAGAGGATCCGAGTTTGATTCCAAGTACCCATGTCTACTGACTCACAACCATCTGGAACATCAGCTCCAGGAAATCTGATGCCACTGTCCTCTGAAGGTGCCCACACTCATGTACACACACCCACACATCGTCACACACTATACACACAATGAAAGAAATCTAAACAAGTTTTAAAATAAATGTTTCAGAACTGTATCTTGTAATTCCATACTTAAAAATAGTTCTCAGAGCTAGGGAGTGCAGCTTGCCTTAATGTGTCCCAGGCCCTGGGTTCGGTCTGTAGTAGGAAAAACTAATAACCTAAATCTCTTTGATACTTTATACTCTCAAAGTTATAGTAAGTTAAATTAATTTGTTACTGGCTGTATCATTCCCAAATAAGATAAAATAACCAAACATCTATCACTGGACATAAGTTTAAATAGATCTACCTTTGTTGTTGAAAGACCTCAAAGCACTTATACTGACATATTTACTCCCTGGAACTGAAGCCACGGGAAAAATAAAGGAGATGAGAGAATAAACCCAGCATGACCTTGGCTTCTTGTTTTTAAAACAAGAAGATAAAAAAATTCCATATGAAAGATCCACTCCTACACCAGAGAAAAATAGAACGTATCAAGGTTGGAAAGTTGAGACAAATGGAAAAAAATGAATGTAATTCTGATGTCTGGATGAAAATTTAGAGAAAGGAAAGATAAAATTCTGAGGTGCCCCTTCCAAGCCCTTACCGTGTCACCTAGAATTTTAGATTACTGTGCAGTTTGCTTTATATTCCTTTTGCAGTAACAACAAATTACTGGCTTAGAAAGCCTGGCAGCTGGACCGTCACCCAAGTGAGCCTTGTGCTCAGAACTTAGCAAGGTATACAAGGACAGACAGTTCATGTGGAGAGGGCAGATGAAGGTTGCCACCTCAGGTGGCTTCCACTGGTCTACTGTGGCTGCTCTGGCCCCACCTTCCTCCTCCTATCTCTCCCTCGTCTTCCTGTCCCCTAGTCACACACACATTCCTATGGTTCCCTTTATCCAGTCTCTGACTAGCCAAACACCCTCACAGACATGAGAGAGATTTGGGATTCACATCTCTACCTCACCCCTGGCTTTGGTAAACTCCTGATGAATCTCGTTACTGCCAAAGTCACAGTCATAAAGGCTGGAAGGGCTTTGTGAATGTCAAACTCCTCAGGCAAGTCTGATGCTTAGCTCTGGGGGCTGGCAAGAAGTCACAGAGGGTGAAAGTTCCTGCCACCAAGCCTGACACAACTTTGTTGGATCCTTGGGACACACATGGAACAGAAGAGAGCAAACCCTAGTAAGTGGTCCTCTGACTTCTCCATGTGTGCTATGGTGTGCAGACATTCTCTCTCTCTCCCTATCTCTCTTTCTCTCTCTCTCTCTCTCTCTCTCTCTCTCTCTCTCTCTCTCTCTCT
>NW_021620939.1:2409154-2417527 GCF_004785775.1 Grammomys surdaster | reverse complement strand
CTCTCTCTCTCTCTCTCTCTCTCTCTCTCTCTCTCTCTCTCTCTCTCCCTCTCTCTCTCTCATAAAAAAGTGACCATATGGCCAATGAGAAACACAAACCTGTTGTATGCTCTTCTCCTGCAGACATATGTCCCAGGATCCCTTCTTCCTGCAGCTGCAGAGCGCTCCTGTACTCATGAGGTCTCGCTGAAGACTTACCATGCAGGGTTCCAGGCACTTTTCCAGATCTCAGGGAAGAGTCGAAGGACTTCCTCCCCCTGGGGTCTTTGCACAGCCATTTGTTTATTTTGAAAGTTTCCCTCACCCCATTCCATATCCCCAAGGATTATTCCTACCCTGTAATTGTGACTTTCTAGTTATCCCTTCTATGGTCACCCCTCAAACTTCTAAACCCTTCTAACACATGCATGTACCATTAGCTCCTCCTTCTTTGCTGGGGGTTATTATTAGGGAGGCTGAGGCAGGAAGATTGTGGACTTGAAGCTAGCCTGGGATACATCACAAGATCCTGGGGGGAGGGAAGGAGGAAGGGAGGCAGAGAGGGAGAGAGAGGAGAAGAAGAAGAAGAAGAAGAAGAAGAAGAAGAAGAAGGAGGAGGAGGAGGAGGAGGAGGAGGAGGAGGAGGAGGAGGAGGAGGAGGAGGGAAGGAGGAGGAGGAAGAAGAGAAGGAGGAGGAGGAGAAAAAGAGGAAGAGAAATAAAAAACAAAATATACTCTTTAGTAGGAAAAGAGGAGGGAATAATAAATCAAAGAAAAGTATACAGCAGTCACAGGATGAAAAGAAGTTCTAAGAAACCCACAGCAAAGAGTAGGTGGGGCTAATGGTACATCCATCTGTAAGGAGGGTTTAGAAGTTTGAGGAATGACCATAGAAGGGATAACTAGAAAATCACAATTACAGGGTAGGAGTAATTGGCTAACACCTCTGGAGCAGAGAAAGGAAAAAGAGCACTGGGCACTGACTTCAAAGAGGAAAGGTGGCAGGGGACAGTGCCTGCAGTCCCCACTTCTCCCTGCCTGGAGGAGTAACAGGGAAGAACCGTCATCAGATCCATCAGCCATCAGCCCAAGCACAGGAGGGCTGTCTCATGATGCCTCCCAGTACCCCTTCTCCAGCGGGCCAGCACTCAGGCTTGTCCCCTGGGTAAGGCTTCCCCGGGGAGAACTTGTCCATACTTCAGGTAAAGAGAAGACAGAGAAGGACCCTGTTCACAGCCACCCACACTGAAGATCTAAGGAGGTTTACCTTAAAGGAACTTGCAGACGCCATCATGAGGCAGACATGTTGGAAAGCAGAAAGAAAAATATTATGGTAGGATCATAAACTGACAATGAATTAAGGGGTAACTCCCTCCAGAATCCTGCTTAGTCGGGAAACTGGAAAGTTCTATCACCAGAACTGGTTTTGTTTTTCTTAGGTGTCCTGACGGCCCTCGTATCTAGAGCTGATCACAGCCTTCTGGCTGATTAATTAGATGTTAAGAGAAAAGCTAATGTGTGTCCTCTTGGATGTTAATACTCAGCAAACATCTGCTTTATCAGCCAACTTGCCCAGACTCCTGGCCATCCCTCATGCCGGACAGTTTCTTAGGGATAGTTTTCCTTCAGCTATTCAAGCCTTCTGGGTCAGCTGCCCAACCTGTGGTCACGCATGGTCTCAGGTTCAGACTGCAGCTCTTCTTCAAGACCTCAGCTTTATCTTCATCCCTAACTCTGAGCACAAATAAGTGGTGGTAATGCCAGGTATACACACCCACACCCAATCCCTGCTGAGTACACACACACTCAGACACACACACACACACACACACACACACACACATGCACACATACAAAATATGTGAATTTGGAGGGAAAAGCAGAGGCTCCACATAGACTTATGGGAAAACAGACTATAAATAAATATGAAAGCAATGAGCTAACACTTTGAACAGAGAACAACAAATGAGGGATGTCAAGGATCGTTAGGACAATGGCCAAGAGGACACTTGGCTTTTCAACAGATCCCTGGAAAATCTCAGCAAATCTTTCCAAACACAGAAAGCATCAAGGCTCAGCGGCCTGGGTATGCAAGAGTGCTGGGAACAGAGGCTATGAGACCATGCTGCGGCAGGCCAAGCAGTGGGACTCAGAGGAGCTCAGGCTTGGACAGGCTGATAGAACAGTCAGCTGACGGGAAGACACTGGACGGGTTTTCATTCAGGGAGAAGCCAGGCACACATTTGAGAGGCACTGCAGCCTGCTGTTAGGCTGTGACTGTCAGCTGGGAGGCATCTGTAGAAACCCAGGCCAAAAGAAGGTGGAAAAAAATGCCTGCCAGGGACGAACAAGCCAGAGGGCTCCAGCCTCACCCACCTCTGTCTCCTTGAGCTCCACTCCTCACAGAGGACCGTCTCTTTCCACTTGTAAAATGGAGGAACAAGGCAAGGCAACCTGGCCTGGTGCAATATGGTGTCCTTCTTAGCAGACATTTTCATGCCTTTCGTTTGATGACATCCTTTATTTAAGGATGCCACAAGTTCAGACCCCTCATGAAGCCTGGGTGATGTTTGTCTTTTGAATGCCTCTGGAGATTGCTATAGTTTGGTTTATGAACAAAAGTAGTTGCTGGCAAGCCTTATGTTTATTGAAATACCAAAATCTGGGGGCTGGGGTGGTGGCTCAGTCAGTAAAGTGTCTGCTGTATAAACACAAGGACCTGAGTTTGGATCCCCATCTTCCATGGTGGGGTGTATGAATGACTGTAACCTTAGCTGGGGGCGGGGGACAAGCAGGAGGAGGGGAATCTCTGGAGCTTCCCGATCAGTCAGTAAGTTCAGTGAGAGACCCTGTCTCAAATAAGGTAGAGAATAGGTGTGATAAGACACGTGGATACAAGCCGGGCGGTGGTGGCGCACGCCTTTAATCCCAGCACTTGGGAGGCAGAGGCAGGCGGATTTCTGAGTTCGAGGCCAGCCTGGTCTACAGAGTGAGTTCCAGGACAGCCAGGGCTACACAGAGAAACCCTGTCTCGAAAAAACCAAAAAAAAAAAAAAAAAAAAGACACGTGGATACACTCACCTTGTCAGCCACTGGAGGTCTCAAGCCAAACAGACGCATGTCTATGGCCAGTGCAGCCCGCAGGGGACTATCACTGTTGGTGTGTGCTCAAACTGGGAAAGGCTTCTTATGCTGACATAGGTTGGTGAGGAAATCGGTTTCTCCCTAACTGTCCTATGTTGTTGACATGGCAGAGGAACTTAATTGGCTACTCCCCAGGGAGGACCGCTGTTCTCCTATTGGAGCACCCACTTTCTGTATGGAGCTCATGTCTTCCCGTCCTGCAGGCTGGAGGCTCCTCTGCTGCTGCTGACCACATGAAAAGATCTTGGAGGATCATGATGACTTACGATGACTGTCTTGGGGGTCGGGATGAGGGGCACAGCACCCTACAAACGACCTGAAGTGCACAAGCTTATCATGACTTCATTCACCCACCATGAATGGGCCCCTCGGGCTTATTTTATAATTTGAGACTTTTTCACTTTCAAAAATATCTTCTATGTTTGGTCTTGAATTTTTTTTACACTAATTTATTCTATCTCTGTGTCTGTCCATACCCCCACCTCTCCCCTCCCTCTCTGTGTTTGCCTCTCCCCCTCTGTGTTTGCCTGTATGCGGCTTTGTAGGAAGTCTTTCCTTCCACCACATAGGTCCCAGTACTGAATTGCGGTCACCAGGCTTGGCTGCAGGCGCCTTTAACCACTGGGCCGTCTTACTTGCCTTGCTCCTTTGTTCATTTTAATGTGACTTTCTCTGAGTAAATTAAAGGTAAGGAAAGAGTTGTGGGTCACATGGAGTGTCCTGCCTGGGGGACAGGGTCAAGAAGACAATCAGTGAACTGAAATAATTGCAAACAACGCAGCTAGGTTTCCTTGGCGACAGAGAAAGTACATACAGGATTTTAAATACATGAACCTTAAGTCAGAATGCTGGAAAACAAAACAAAAGCAACAGCAGAACCCAGAGTCAGACATGGTGGTATACACTCACAATCCTAGGCAGAACCCAGAGTCAGACATGGTGGTGTATACTCACAATCCTAGGCAGAACCCAGAGTCAGACATGGTGGTGTACATTCACAATCCTAGGCAGAACCCAGAGTCAGACATGGTGGTGTATGCTCACAATCCTAGGCAGAACCCAGAGTCAGACATGGTGGTGTACACTCACAATCCTAGGCAGCAGAGGCAGGGAGATTAGGAGTTCAAGGTCAGGTGTCCAAACAATCTCCCAGACAGCTACTAAACCAAAACTTTAAAGAGGCATGTTTGTTCTAAGATGTATTTCAAACAAGGAGACAGTATAAAGCAGTTTACTATGTTTCCCAGCTTTCAAGTTGGTCCTAAATGGCAGCTTCTATCAGGAAAATCCTCCAAGACTAAAAAGGGGGCCCCTCTGTATCAAAAGGAAGTGAGGTAGAGGGAGCTGAGAGCCCACATGACTGGGCCCTGAGGCCAGGCCTTGGCAGACCCTGGCTTTCCTTCCACAGCCCCCAAGAAGAAATGTCAATCACAACAGACAGGTCTCTGGCTAGCATCACACACCATAAACACACTCTCTGATGAAACAGTTAAAGAGTTTTAGGACTGAATACAATTTGGTTTGAAAATTTTAAAAAATTCCTAGTTATTTTTCCAATGGTATTCACACCATAAGATGACAAGAAGAAACAGAGAAGATTTGGGTATATTTTATTCAATCCAATATTTCCAAAATATAATTTGATATATGATCAATATATAAAGATATTATCCAGTAGATATTTTAAATTATTTTCAGTGAAGTTTTCAAAATTCAGTATGTATTGTACACTTACTGAGTTTATTTGGATGCCAAATTTTGATTTAAAATATTTCTTTGTGGTGAGATTTCAAAACATCCATACTTGAAAAAGTAGATCCACCCACTCAAGCCTTTCCAACCATACTTAACAGTTTCCCCAGAAATTGAACTGAAGATATGTATTTAAACTAAAAATCTTGTTCCTCTGCTGTGCCAGTGGTATTTCGATGTTGAGGGCTGTGGTAGCCCACAGCTGCACTGCAGGGGCAGCTCTGACAGAACTGGTCTCACCTGATCAGACCAGCTCTCAGCGAGCTGCAGAGCTTTGAGGTAGAACTGACTATTGATGAATCTCCCCAGCTTTTTCTATGTAACTTAAGTGGCCTTGATTGTCTGTTCTAACATGTTACATTTCCTTGTGAACTTTCACCTGCATTCGGATTTCACCAGAACTTCTTCCTGTTGGGTTGGGAAGAGGTTTATCGGGAACTCTGAAAGCTTCAAGTTATAGCTTTCTCTGAGGTGCTAAACCAAGCTCCAAAACACTGCTAAAAGGGGTACAGCTACATGTATTTCAGAACAAGGTTAAATAGGCCTGGGGTGTCTATTCACATGGCTTAACTCTTGAAATACAAAATAACAAGTTTTTTATGCTGATGCTGCAGAAATAGCTCTACCATTGTCAGTGTGACCTCATCACAGGTCACATGTGTATAAAGCAAATGCTAACCCATTAGACACTAGACTCATTGACAGTTATGGGGTTTCCTATTTGCCTCATGTCTGTGTGATCCTTAACATTGCAAAACCCAGTAATCAAAATCGATGCTAAAATCTTTACCACAGGTGAACAATTAGCCTTGTGCTCAAACTACTCGAGAACTGTGAGATGTTACTTTTGGAGCTGCTCGAGGGTGTGCGCCAGGGTCGCTCCTGTCACATCCTGGCTGTCAGCTGTCTGGCTTGGTCCTGAAGCTCCATTTTGGCAATTGCTGAGAGATGGACTTCGTCGGGACCATCTGCCAAGCGCAGGGTGCGTATGATGGCGTACCTGGGAGAATGGGGTCAGAGTTATCAGAGAGCACATTACTGTCACGTCACACTCAGCCCAGACCAAGGAAAAAGAATATGAAGAGAAAAGGCCAATGGCTTCTGAAGCTGGTGTTTCATAGTTCTCAGCTCAGGAAGATTCAAGATGGCTACCCAGAGGCACAGATAGCTCTGGACTACGTCAGGTTGGTAGCTGACATTGTTGAAGGGAGCTTCTTTACTGTGACTAAGAACTTTGGTGGCAGAATCAGAGAGATCCACTACTTCTATGGGCCATGCAAGAGTAGGGACATTGTGGCAGTTCAGTAAAGCCAGAAGTGGGTGTGGCCTTCCTTCTGTGTGGATACCCCAACAATGAGAGCAGTAGACCTTAGAGTAGGAGTGATCCCTACTGAGTGGAAGGAACTTCCTCAGGGAGGGCTGCTGTGAGTGCTGACTCTGGCCTCAGCAGTGGCGAGGGGGCAGGTGTGGGCATATGCTGACCAGTCAGTGGTCTCTGGCTCGATGTGGATGTGGGCAGGCAGGAACAACCCTGCATTCCACACACATCTGGTCCTGACAATAGTGTGGGAACATAGGGTGCAGGGATCGGGGTGGCAGAAACCACACAGGTGTGGTGCGAGCAAACTAATCTCAAGAGCTGTGGTTCCAACATGCCTGGGAGGGAACTGAACCAAGGAAAGAAAGGTCCTCCCAAGTCTCCTTTGCACTACTCCACCGAAACAGACAGACACACAAAGGAAGAAGAGTATATTCGGGGCCCTGGAGACACTGAATGCATTCTAGAATACCTGGAGGCAAGGAAAAAAGTTCAGAGTATATAAAATTCATTTAATGAAATAATAAAGACAGGACCTCAGATAGACATGATCAGAAAAGATCTTCACTATGGTGTAATATACTTAAACTGTCAAAGGTACAAGGCAAAACAGGGCTTGCAGCATCTGCAAGAGGCAATGGACAGCCACATGCAGGGGTGACCTTTTTAGACTAACAGCATAGCGCTCAGCAGAAAACCCACAGGCCAGGAAGGAATGCATTCCAAGTCCTGAAAGGAGGTAACTGCAAAACAAGATATTAATGCCCAGCAGAGCCAGCCTTTAGAAACGAAGGAGAATTGTTTTCCAAGACAAGAAAAGCCTGGGCAACTCTAACAATCAGGCCAGCCTTACAAACACAGCCAGGGGGTCTCTCATCCAGAAGTGAAAGAAAGCACTTCTGTTGGCTGAGGGGAGCTCTTTCCCCTCAGTGCCAATCTAGCATACAGGGGTCCTGAATTTGATCCCTAGCACTGCATATAAAAGCCAGGCATGGTGTCACATGCCTGCAAGCTCAGCATTTGGGAGTTAGGGACCAGAGGAACCAGAAGTTCAAGGTCTTCCTTTGCTATATAGCAAGTAGAGTTTGAGGCTAACCTGGGCTACACAAATATTTTAAAAAGAACTCCAGTCCATCCCTACAGGCTGCATACATATATGGAAATGTCATATTGAACTCCATTATCCTCTGTATATGTAGTTAATATATGTGACTAGGTAACATGTTACTAAATAAAAGCCCCAACTCAGGGGAAAACAGGATGTTCTGTTTGACTATGAAGCAGGGTCTCTCTATGTGGCTAAGGCTAGACTCAAACTTGTTTCATAGCCTGGAGAACTTGCTCTCAGTCTACCTGCCGACACCCAACCCCCAAGTACAGTAATTACAGTCATGCACCACCATGCTAGCAAAAGGGAAGAACTCAAAGTGGAGTAGGTGGGCTTCTCTCACTCAGGGTATGCTGTGCTCTCTACACCAACTGGGACGGAGCACTCAGGAAGCCACAGGCAGGTAATAGCACAAAGGCACACACTTAGCTCTCTTTAAGGTTAAAGATGAGTGTATAGAAGATGATACCATGAATGAGGCACAGAATGCGGCATGGTGCCTGTGTGTGGAGAAGGGCATGTGGGAAACAGAACTGTCATGGCCAAGTAGCCAGAGTCAGGCTGAAAATTCAGCTGCTGCATCCTGTGGGGGAATGCAGTGGCCTAGCTCTGGCCCCCTCCACATCTCTGGGCCTTCCTCCCCTTCCTGGTTCTGAGTGGAACTCCATGTTGGAACCCAGAAGCCCTCAGTACACCACTCAGGACAAAGGCTAACAGGGCAGAGTCAGACGGTGGCTGTCCTCTGAGAGCAGCTGCTTCTTAAAGCTTGAGTCCCACGTAAGCCCCACCTCTCCACCTGTAGTTACACAAAGGAGGCGTCTAACGTCACTGTTTTCCTGAACAATTACTGTCTGTAGAGCATCTGGAGGTTTAAAAAACCTAACTTTTATCTTCTGACTGACTCTTATTTCAATCTTTGCATTTTTAATGCCAATCATCCTTCTAAATATAATCTCTTAAAATTTTTCTATATGATGTATGAGCACGTTTGTGTGTGTGTGTGTGTGTGTCAGAGGACAATCTTGTGTGTGTGTGTGTGTATCAGAGGACAATCTTGTGTGTGTGTGTGTGT
>NW_021620939.1:2377149-2409144 GCF_004785775.1 Grammomys surdaster | reverse complement strand
GAGGACAATCTTGTGTGTGTGTGTGTGTGTATCAGAGGACAATCTTGGGGGTGGATCCTCTCACATTCCACTCTCTTCCTTATTTTGTAAGGCAGGCTAACTGTGTTTGAAGTTAGTCTGCTCTGGATTCCCTGCCTCTGCCTCCCAGCTTGAAGGAGAGGTACTGGAATTTCAGACAGGTGCTATGGTACCCACCTTCACAATGGTTCTTCAAATGAAAACTCCAGTCCCCACATCTGCATGGAGCCCCTGAATCATCTCCCCAGCACTCAATGCAGATGTTCCTAACTAACATCTACTCACATGTTAGCCAGAGGGTAATCCTGGGAAACTCCGGCACCTCCGTGCACCTGGATGGCCCAGTCAGCTATTTTGCAGACGGCTTTGGGGGCAGCCACTTTGATCATGGCAATCTACATAAGCAAGATAGGAAAAGAATGTTCTTCTCTCGGAATGTGCAAATCATGGCAGGATTTGTTAGAATTGATATTTCTCTGTCAAGTAAAACAAAAAACTGTCCCCACACCCAAGTCATGTCAAAAACAGGATCTGTCTGTGGTGGAGGCCAACAGAGGGCTTCAGCTACGGCTGTATTTCACTCAGCAGAGACCTTCTGGAAAGGACTCTCACTTCCAGATCACATTTATTTCTAAGTATCCTTGTTTCCAAAAGGATTTCAGGCAGCTTGTAAATCATACTTGGAATGTTTATGCTCCATTAATCAGTTCTTTTCTTAGAAATGTTCTGGGCTTTCAGAATGAGTATGTCCTTATTCCAGATAAGCTGAATTCATGAAAGGCAGGGGGCAATTAGTTGTCTTTAATGGAACATTTATAATGTGGCAGAGTCGTTCCTACAACCCATACCCATCACCTAACTAGCCCGAGGCCGAATGCAGAGAGATGCTAGACACACTGGACACAAAGCTAGCAGGGATGCAGTGGGCACCGTCAACTCCAGGGATATAGAAAGCCTAGGACTCCCCCAGCCCCTGTGGCCTCATTCCAACAGTTAAGGCATTCTGCCTCCTGAAAGTCATCCCCTCAGGCAGGCCACTGCAGGAAAGCCAGCACAGGACTGACATTCACAGTCTTTAAACCAAAACCCCACGTGGAGACTTCCTGTATTCTGAGTGCTATCCTGGGGGGCATGAACCCTGAAACAGCCAGTGGGTGGGAGATGGAGAAGACCCGGAGGCTGGTGATGCAGGGGTTGGAGTAGGGTGGGTAGCTCACCTCCTTCCTGGCTGAGGCACTGCCCAGAGTGTCTATGCTGTGAGCTGCCTTCAAGGTCAGTAAGCGGATCTCCTCGATGGCTATGCGGCTTTTAGCAATCCAGTGAGCCACGACTTCCTGTAGGGGAGCAAGGGAAGGATCAGTGGGGTCTTGTTTGATAAACCTTTCCTAGTTCAAAGGGAGTTCACAAGCCTGGCTGCGTGTATCTTTGAGTTAGAGTCCTAGCTACAAACCTGTTGAATATCACAGTTACAATGAGAAGATTGTAGAAAGAAGCATTAGTCACTCAAAAGACACCCCACTTATTTTAGATGTTTTAAAATTTGTGTGTGTGTGTCTTATACCATGATCTCCAAACTCTGGCTGCCAGGCATGGTGGCAGGTTCCTATTTTGGATATATATATATTTTTTAAATTTTTTACTGATTCTTGGTGAATTTCACAGCATGCACCCCAATCCCACTCCTCTCCCCATCCCTACTGGCCCTCTGCCCTTGCAACCTCCCTAACAACAGACAAGAGAAAAAACATGATAAAGAATAATAAAACAACAACAAAATTCAAACCAACCAAACAACCAATCTTTACGTGTAAACGTTCATTGCAATAACTCATTGCTCTGGTTCAAGGTCCCTGGCTTCTGCCACTATCAACGCTGGATCCTCATCGGGACTCCTCTGGAATACCCTGTTGTTGCCCCGTGTCATGGAGATCCTGCAGCTTAGGATCTTTAGAAGCAGGAGTTTCTCCTGCTCCACCAGTTCACAGATGGGGTAGACGTTGGGGTGGGCCAACTCAAAAGTCCTGAATGTGGGCTCTAAGCTGGTCAGCCTGCCAGCTCTCCTGCACCCACACCACCAGAGTGAGCTCTCTAACACTGCACTGGCTAGCTCACCTTTGGGTAAGCCACATCCGCTTACCTTCCTGCTGCAGCACTGGGTGAGCTAGTCAGGGCACTGACACAGACTCCTCCTGCTGGACGGCCATGGACCCAGATATGGCCCTCAGTAGTAGCATGGGCCAGGATTTCACCATGGCCTCAGGTAGCAGGCTATGCTACTCACATCAGACTGTTCCTCTCTGCCCTTGCCAGTTCTGCCTGTCTCCATAGTGATGAGACATTCTGCTTCTCTTTCTCTCCCATCTCTCCTACATTCTTGTAGTGTAGTGGCTCCCGCTGTGCTCGGGCCACAAATGGGGTGGGTCTCTGGGTGTCCTCCATCCAGCTGTGTAGCATGGTGGCTGGCCAGCTTTTTATTTTGAATATCTAAATGTCTGATGTCAAGGTGGCTGAACAGAGCAACTGCTTTATTGCCACACTTCCCTTGGGTCCCATGTGACTATCATTCACAGGCTCTTATTGAAATTCCATATATACACACAGCGGAGGAGCTGGCTCTAATCAGACTACATTATTCCCAACACAATTTCAGATGACCCGGCAGCCCTTTATTGTGATGTTATTTATTTAAAAAGACCTTTCCCATGCTTAGAAAAGTGCCTCATGCCTTTTAACAACAGTACTAGGGAAGGACAGGCAGAAGAATCAGGAGTTCGGGGCTAGACCGGGTTACATGAGATCCTGTTTTAACAAAACAACCAAGACTGGAGAGAGAGCCTGGTAGCCTGGTTAAGAGTACTGGCTGCCTTTCCAGAGGAACTGGGTTCAATTCCAAGCACCCATATGGCAGCTCATAATTGTCTGTGACTCCAGTTCCAGGGGATCAGATGCTCTCCTATTCCAGTACACATGTAGGCAAAACACCTATACCCGTAACAGACAAATAAACATAACCCACCTCCAAACAAGCAGAAGCCCTCAGAGGAGGATGTTCTAAGAGTCTCCCTCTCTCTCTTTCTCTCTCACACACACACACACACACACACACGTACACGCACACGCACACGGGCACTTCAAAGCCTCCACTGACAGACCACCCCCACAGCCTTGCCTTTTCCAGGGTGCCGTGCAAGAAGATTATCTAGCATGTATCTGATGCAGAATGGCTTCTTCAGCTTCTTCCACCCAGTGTAAATGCTTTGACTTCTGCCCATGACTTTCTGCTTACTGACAGCCATCGATGCTAGCTGCTGAGAATGACTCCATTCTGGAGAGGAGCGTAGTCTGTTACCCAGTCATCTGCCATGGGACGTCGGGTCATGCCGACTTCTGATCCATGGAGTCTCAATAAACATTTCTATATAGCCTTTGGTATGAGTATATGTTCTTCATTTTTTTGTTGTTGTTTTTGTTTTGTTTCATTTTTTAAAGCAAACACTAGATGTAGAATTGTCACTGGCTAACATTTATAAGAAATAGTTGGCTTAAGTGGTTGTACCATGTAGTGTTTACACCGGCTGACTATGACAGTCCTGGATATTTCCCAAGCACTGAGTACTGTTAGGAATCTTTCAGTCAGAGGTATTTCATTGTGGATCCAGCCTACATTTTTTTAATGCTTGGCGCTTTGATCCTCCTTTGATGTATTTGTTTGCCACTGATAAGTCTGTTCATGCTTTAAAGAAACATTCTTGAGATATGACATGGCAAAAATGTCTGAGTCTGGAGTAGCTGAGACTGGAGTAGCTGAGACTGGAGTGGTTGAGACTGGAGTGGCTGAGACTGGAGTGGCTGAGACTGGAGTGGCTGAGACTGGAGTGGCTGAGACTGGAGTAGCTGAGACGGGAGTAGCTGAGTCTGGAGTAGCTGAGACTGGAGTAGCTGAGACTGGAGTAGCTGAGACTGGAGTGGTTGAGACTGGAGTTTAACGAGGAGAGAAAAGTGAGAGGATCCAGTCTAGCTTACTTCAAGAGGAGTTGTCAAAGAATGTGAGGGGCTAGAAGAGAGACTCAGGCGAGCTCACACAGAACAGAGGTGCAGAAACAGAACACCACCAGCATGCCCGGCGGCCTCTGTGGAGGCACAGGAGTGTTTAAATGGAGGAAGGATGCCCTCTCCAACAAACACCGGAGCAAATGAACAGACAAAGCAGGAGTCTGAAGACCCATCCCTTAGAGCCAGACTACCCCGCTCTGTGCTCCAGAGCAGTGGGGCACAGAGCAAAGGACCCCAAACTGATGCCCAGACATGGGCCACCAGGACAACGCAACAAGTGGGAGTTCACTAAAATCGAATGGGAAAAAACATCACATGGGGAAATACCTGAAAACCACAGAACTGATAAAGTACAGTGCCCAGAATGTAAAAATCACTCATAGAAACCACCAAATCATCCAGGTAGACAATGGACATCAGACACGAGCCCAAGTCCAAGGGAAGGATAAGACAAATTATGACAAGAAACCCTGCTAGACTCACATGGATTAAAGCAGTTTGGCAGATCATTACAAATCAATCAGG
Source organism: Grammomys surdaster (assembly GCF_004785775.1). Lineage (NCBI taxonomy): Eukaryota > Metazoa > Chordata > Mammalia > Rodentia > Muridae > Grammomys > Grammomys surdaster. The sequence continues at coordinate 2,404,548 of NW_021620939.1, read as the reverse complement.
ATGCCTAAAGAAAGAAAACTGTGACATCATCACGTGCTGGGGGCGGTGCGCAGCTTGTGAGCTCAATACAATGATTGCATCGCCCAGAAACTGTTCTTATGGGCATTCCTCTCAGATAAACGGTAAGTTAGTAGTCACAGGAACACCTAATACAAGTGGTTACACCAGCTTCATAACAACCAGACCCATAAAACCATAAACGAGACAGGTGTCCCTCAGCAGATGCTTAGCTCACTGGAGGGATGTCTAAGAGATGCTGCTCGGCAGTACAAAGAACCAGCTACCAAATCCCACAGCTTGGTGATTTTCCAAAGAACCATGACTGAGGAAAACAGCCAAGCCCTAAGGCTTACTTACATACTATATAATTCCATGTCTGGATGAAAAAAAAAATGACTTAAAATGGAGCAGATTATGGGTTGCTGGGAGCCAGTGAAGATACAGAGTTGAGAGTGAGGTGAGTTTAGTTCATAAGAGGATGGCATAAATGAGCTGGTGGTGATGGAGATCTTGCAGCTGAATGGTATCCGTGGCAGCATCAGCATCATTCTGATGTGCTTCTGTAGCTTTTCAAGCTGTTCCCACTGAGGAGAACTGGGCAGAAGACCAGACCTTTTGGCACTATCTCCTATATCTGCATGAGTGGCTATAATTATCTCAAAACTGAACAGTAAAAATGAGTACTTGTTTCTCCCTTATCTCTGTGAAAATCCTCTGAGCTTCTGTCAGTTGTCAGAAGTGCATGGATTATGGCTTCATGTGCCATAAGTCCCAGATGCAACAGGGCATTCATAACCCATTCCAGGTGATCAAAATGGATTTTGGGGTTTCCAATTTGAAACACAGAACTATTGTTCACGGTGTTTCCTAAGCCTCATCAGCAAATTCCAGCATTTGATTCAAGCAGCGTGATTTCCCACAGTCATCTTCCACTCTGTCATCTTTCTTCAAGCACCCGTGGCTTCTAAGGCCTGAAGCATGTCCAATGTGAATGGAAGTGTACTATGAAGTGTAAAATGTGCACTCCATCTTAAAACAGAAGCCACCCCATCTGTGTTCATATTGATCTCATTGTGATCGCACAGATTGGGCCAACTGAAAATATGTTTTCAGTGAGCCTCATCTGCTTCTTTTTACTTTTCAAAAACCGCAGCCAAAGTCTCAGCATGGTGGTGTTCTGTGGCCCCAGTGCTCAGGTCAGGACGAGCCTTACAGGTGGAAACAGGCTCGGGATTCATTTCCTGCAAGCTGCCAGCGGCCAGTGAAGTTTTTGATGAATGAAAAACAGGGAAACCACAACTTCATGAACAGACTTAAATGTTTTCCCGTCTTAGTTTTTAGAACAAAGGATCGAGTTCCCAGCTGAGTCCCCTCAGACCCCAGATTTGCTGAAAAGCACTGAAGGGTGAAAATGGAAAGCTCCAGGAAACAGCCAAGTGCATTGACTAAGATGAAATTCCATTTCAGAGCTGGAATACTTTAGAAGGCGGCTGGAAGGAGTCTCCGCATTGAGGGAAACAAAAATGTCATTTTTACAAATCTTGAAGAGAAAAAAACAGCTGGGGCAGATTCTTGTTTATGACTTGCTTACCGTCTCCTTTTGCTTCCACCAACTCAATTAATTCAAGCCAGATGTGAGAGGGTTCCAGCAGAAAGAGACACGTGGGTATCATGCCCTCACGGTGTAGCGGGATATATTAAAGGGCAGGAGAGATAGCCTCTCTGGTGTAGCATTAAAACAGCACTTAAGTCAGGTATGAGGTGCAGGCCTTTAATCCCAGCACTCAGGGGGCAGAGGCTGAAGCAAGCAGATCCCTGGGTTTGAGGCCAGCCTGGTCTACAAAGTGAGTTCCAGGACATCCAGGGTTATAGAGAAACTCTGCCTCGAAAAAACAAACAAACAAAAAAACAACCCCCCCAAACAAAAGAAAACAAACTGACAACCACAACAAACCCAAGCACACCAAACACCACTCAGAAGCACCTAGGCAGTCCTCCCTCCCCTTGCACCAGGCTCACATGACAAGTTGCCAGGATATGAGGAAAAGATCATGAGCATAAAGCAAAAGTTCCTTTTTTAGCAGCAATAGGGCTACATCCATTGTGACCCCACATCTTCCCACAATGCTCCTCAACCACGGGCTTCCCCACAAACTGTATGGTGTCAGAAGACTGGCTGCACTCTTCTTAAAAACAAACCACGTTAATGTTGAGTGAGCTCAGACTCTCAGGAATATCAGTGATAAGTAACTGTTGCCATTGTGTTCTGCAGACCCCTCCTTCCCACCCCCTGCTGCTACAACACTGCAATTGTAAGGATTAGTATGTCTGCATCCATGCTGCTCTCAGAACCAGCACTGAAGAGGGAATACCTCACGAGACATAAACAGCCCATAAAGGCCTAAGTGGAAGCTGAGCGTGGCTGCGTACGCCTTTCAATCCTACTTGGGAGGCAGATGCAGGTACATCTCTGTGAGTTCCAGGACAGCCAGGCCTACACAGAAAGACTCTTGTCTCAGAAAAGCAAAAAACCAACCAACAAGACAAACCACCAAGCCTAAGCAAAAAGCTGCTGCAAAACAGAGGTCGTAACAGAGGTGCAGGGTGCAGGAGTGGGGTGGGGGTGGGCTCATAAAAAAAATACACCTATGCAGCAAACACAAGCTGGGCCTAATACTAGCATGTGAGGAAAGGTAAACACTCAACACTGAGTTTTCTTGCCTTCTTAAAAGTTAAGAGTGTCTTATGGGTTGTGACTTGGCTATCCCCCATCTTACAGAAGGTTCTCCAGAGTCTGCAGCCATACCTCTTCCCTCTCATGACACACATGATCTAATCTCGCTGTCTATTTGTACCTGTGTTTATAGTGAGTTGTAAGTAACAGACTCAACAGTATACAATTTATATAAATGAAAATTCAAAAATCATGTACCTCCCACCAAATGCTGGTCCCATTTCTACGTCTCTCCATCAGAATCAGCCTGTTCCATTTTTAAAGTCTAACATAGACCATCCCTTCTTTCTCACTATTTTCCTAGACGTTTACACTTATCTGTTTTAATTTCTTCCAGAAACCCAAAGGGCAGGGCATGTTCTTTTTCTATGACAGTCCCAAGTCTTCAGTGAGCTGTGATGTCCCAGGCTCTCCAGAGAGCTTGAGTCTGAGAGGGCCGAGGCCACCCTCACATCTGTGTGCTGGGGGCTGAGGCATGGGGCCTGGTTCATCTCTCACAAGGGGAGATGCAGCTTCTCCCCCAGGACCCAGCCACACCCACAGCAGAAAATCCCATGCTCCCGCAGAGGAAGCCTCTCGGGCATGGATGCTCTCCCTAAGGTCAGCATGGCTTAGTGGGCTACAGCAGGCTCAAGGATGTGCTCCTCCTTACATGTTCACAGAGCTTCTTCTTGAAGGCCTCCCTCTGCACTGCCCGGTCACACATGATCTGCAAAATGCGTTCTGCCAAACCCACGGTTCTCATACAGTGGTGGATTCTTCCGGGTCCAAGGCGGCCTTGGGAAATTTCAAAGCCCCTGCCTTCACCTGTGAGGAAGCAAACAGAACATGGAGATGCCCCAGCCAGTCTCTTTTATCTACATAAAGGTGGTGGGGGGGAAAGAGCTGAGCTGCTCTCAATACAAATACAAACTGCCTTCTGCTGTGGAAAGAGTCAATTCTGCAACAACATTCACTAAGATGGAGGGAATTCGGATTCCAATCTAATGTAAGGACTGTCTTGTGACTAAGTGTCAGCTGCTTTATTAAGGCTACATGGCATCAAAGGTGGAAGAGACACTGCCCCTGCCTTAGGGATCAGAGTTCAGAAATAAAGGACATGCTTATGCTGACACAGACAGACAAGCAAAGGCAAAGGAGGAACAGATTGTCCTCCATGGTGATCCCAGGGCCTGTGTGTGTGTGTGTGTGTGTGTGTGTGTGTGTATGTGTAAGGGTGGTGAGAAACAAGAATACTCTTTGAAGGTTGGGGAGGATTCCTGTGAATGGAAAGATGGTGTCATCCCAGGCATGTAATGAACATTTTAAATGTTATTCTTTTTATTCTGTCTTGGATCTAAATTCAAAGAAAGTATCAACATTTTATTAAAACCACTAGGGAGCCCTTGACCACACCTTCAGCGTGTTGCTCTGAACTGGGTAATGTTTGTATTCAGCTATGTTTCTGGCTGATATAAAATATAAAACTGTCACTAAACATTCAAATAAGCCCAAGTCACCCGAATAAGAAAATACACAAAATGAACATTCTCCTTGATAGTTGGGAAAATATGGAAAGAGTCTAAATCAAGGCTGGATCTTTTCCAGCTGCAGACCTGGGACTGGGATGGCAATACTCACCCAGTATTAAATTGCTGGCTGGAACGCGCACGTGATTAAAATGGACCTCCCAGTGCCCGCCATGCACGTTGTCTACACAACAGAAAATGACAGTTTAAAAACGCAAAATCAGTCGAGCAAAGAAGTCATAGACAGCGACTCTGCTGTAAAGTCTAATTATTCAGAGAAAGTTGCATTTGAAAGATATTGTGGTCATCCCAGGGTCAAACTCAGCCCATAGTCCTCAGCCCTCAGCACCCGGTGTTGCAGCAAACTCAACTGCTGGCGTGAGAAGCAGTCTCAGGAACTATTTGATATGGAGATTTTAAAATCTGTCGTCTGAAGTCGCAGAGTAACGGAAATGGAGGGCCAGGTCCCCTGTGTGCATCATGGATGATGTCAATTTGGTTTATCCATCTGCTTCATTCATCCCCTTGAGCAGAGCCATTGTCAATCATCAGGCATTGATTTCCAGAATGAGAAAATAAGAAACTCCAGCTGCCTTACTCACTCTCAAAGTTTTTAATGTTGACTCTTTTTTTTCCCCCACAGTTGAAGTTTCCTTTCTGAGTATACAAACACACATGCAGAGAAGCCTGCCAGCCAGTACTGTTCCCCCAGGACAGCCTGCCCTTTCCTCGGTGTAAACAAGGAGGCAGGAAGCTGTGCTGCCGCCCACCCGCTTATCTGCTCTGTCTGGACCTTCCCTAGCATTCTAAAGAGCTAATGGGCCAAAGGGATCTCTAAGGGAGCACGGAATGCACATAGTGCTGCTGCTGGCTGCCTCCAGTGTTCCTGCAGTCTTCCTGCTTGTTCCTGAACACTTACCCATGTAGCCAAACACCGACAAAGGCCTTATTAACTCTACTCCCGGTGTGTCCATTGGCACAAGGATCATGCTGTGCTGTTTGTGTCTGGACAAAAGAAAACATCATTGGAGAGACTGCTAACAGTTGAGGTGACCATCTTCGTCTCCATGAGATCAGGTGATGGAGGATGACTGGAATAGCGAGCATGTGAAACATATACTTAGCCTGGGCTGACACAGGCTGTGAGCTAGACCAGAAGCAAGAGTTCAAAGCTGAACAAAACCTGAGGCTGCTCCCTACTCAACAATGCTAGAGGACAACTCCAAATTAAGCATTTGAAGGCAATCGCCTTTACTACACACAACTGCCTTTAATTCAGACAGCTCTGAACATTTGTATTTCTCTCCCTCTCTTCTACAGTACCCATGACTGAACCAGGGCCTTGGACCTGACACCCACTGAACACTGAAAAATTTCATTTCTAACCAGTTTATCCAAACATCTTTCAAGATTCATAAACAGTTTACCCCCTCCCCCCCCCTTTTTTTGTCTCACTACATAACACAGGCTGCCTGAAACTTCCTGTGTGGAGCAGGCAGGACTTGACTCTGATCCTCCTGCCTCTAATGCCTCCTGAGTATTGAGATTACAAGCCTGCACCACCAACCCCAGCAGCTCTTCTCTGATGCCTCACTCCCTAGATTGCTTCCCAGATGGATTTCGACAACAAACACTTGGGATACAGACACACGTTAGTCATTAGTGTATCTTGCACTATGGTAGGACGTCCACGTGGTACTTTTTAAGTGAATGGGCAGAAGGACAGCCTGGTGGCTCGTCTTCTGTGGCCCTTTCTATTAGCAGTGTTTTATTACCTGGATGTAGAGGGAGACTCCGTTTTTCCCAAAACAACTGCGATTTTGCACTTGGGGTTCCCAGCTCCTAAGAACAGGAGAAAAGGGGCAGAGAAAGCAAAGGGAAAGCTCTTATGTTACATTCCACTCTGAAGGTTCTACACCCTCCAAGTTTATTTCTAGTCAAAAAAGGGAGAAAACGATTTCATTCATTAAAACAATAACACTTTGTACATGCTGTGCATCATTCAAGAGACAGGATTAGGCAAGGACCAGATTGGACTCCACTGGTGAAGCTGCTATGCCAAAGTAACCAGATGTTAAAGAAATGTGGAACAGCTGTGATGTTTGAGGCAGAGGTGACCATGCCCACTCATGCCACTGGGAGCACTGGCTCACTGGAAAGGCTGTACAGCTTTATATGTCTGAGATAGTATCCTACAGGTTCTGAGCCTGTCTCTAGATGGTAGGGCTATTTATTGGTTCATTAAGGGTGAAGATTAGACAACAAAGTTATTCTAATTTGAGTCTTATTTTGTAATCACGTTTTTAAGGTCTGTGAGGATTCCTCCTTAGGACCTTGCAAAAGCACACGGAAGGGCCAAGGAGATGACTTAGAGGGCAAAGGTAAAGCCAAGACAGACAAACTGACTCCTGCAAGTAGGTTGTCTTCTGATCACCATACATGTACTGCGATATCATACACACATGTGCACACATACACATGCAAGGTGAGAGTGCCACCAGAGAGAAGAGAAGGCTTGGGATGGTGAGGTTGTGGGGGTGGGGGTTGGGAGGGCATGGTCCTTCAAAATAGGGGTCTGCTTTTCACAGAACTTTCATCTGAAGCGCCGAAAGACCTCACATTTGCGTCTGTGGCTCTTAAGAAGCAGCAAGCAGAACGAAGCGGGTACAACTCTGTAGCTCTTGCAGGCTTCAATCTAACTGAGAGACACTGGGGAAACAGGATACTATACATTGGAAGCAACCTGCAAATGAAAACTGAGCTGGAAGTTTTTCCAAAACCAATCTGGGAGGCTTCAAAATGGCAGAATGGTGTCTGCCTCCCAACACCATTGGGATTCTCACTGAAATAAAGATGTAAAAGTACAGTGAAGGGAAAAACGTAAAGAGAAGGAAATGGAGGAGGTGAAGCAGGATTGAGGTGTTAGTGGCCACTGAAAGATGAGATTCCAATATCTGGGTAACAGGTGAGGGCAAGAGGACCAGGGAAATGAATAGAGATACAGGTGTCTAGACAGTGACATAGATCCTGCAGAGGGACAGGGCAAGGATGTAAGTAGGAAAATAAGGCAATCTTCATTCTCATTAAAATGACAGCTGGGAGGAGGAAATACTGAGTTCACTACACAGATATCAAATGACATCATTCTGACACTGGGAAGCTGGAGTTGAAGCCAGCATCCCATCAACCCAGCATCCCATCTGCCAACTCTAGGGGATCTCAAGGCTGCTCCACTAAGAAGCTTCTTATGGATTGCTACACAGGAAAAAAATGTGCCTGGGAAATAATTCAATGTTAGTAACATTAGAAAGCTTAACTTTGCTTCCTTTTCTCATAAGAATAAATATAATATTTCAAAATATCAGTTACAAAGTGAAAACCCTAAAAGATTTCAGAGAGAATAAAACAAGGCACCTAAGAGGAAAGAGAGTCTATCCTTGAGATCTTTTCACAAACTGCAAGGGATGCTGGATGAAAAGACCATGACCAGAATTCTATACCTATCTAAACTATCCACTTTTGTGAGAGTAGAATAAACATACACATCAATGAGTAAGATTTGATAACTTATCTAGTATGCACTTTTTTTTTCCTCAAAGAGTTGATAATCTAATCAAGCAAACTAAAGGAACAAATAAAGAAAAGGAAGCCAAAATATTAAAAAATAGTATATCTCAGTGAAGTGATGCACATAAATCCTAGGCACTGAAATGTGCCTATAAAACAATCAGTCTAGACTGAAAAAGAAACACTGGTGTCTATAGAGGTCTCTGGGGAAAAAAAAGCCAGTCTGCAGAATTAAAGGAGCATGTGTAAGAGCGGGAGATATAAAAGCAAATAGCAATTAGAAACTGGAAAATATCTAGTGTACATGTGAACCATGGTCCCAATACAAAACAAACTATACCGTGGAATAATTTTAAATGTTAGGAAGCTGAACTAACAAACCTCAACAGTAGAAAGTCTCTTTGGAGCAGCCAGGTAGTTTGCTCATGGACTCTAGCAGGAGACTCACAGGACACTGAGCAGTCCTCACCGCAGAGTGAGTGTTAAGTGCTGGTTTTGAAAGTTCTGGGTCACCCTCGGTCAACTCTAAGTGTGGTCACAGGAGAGAAGTCAGTGCTAGTGACCTGAGCTATGCACAGGAAGAAGCTGTAGCTGACATGGGGACAATGGAAGGAGGGGATGAAAGAATTTGGACCTTAAACTACAGAGGAGAGCTTGAAGAGACATCATTACACAAGGAATCAGAACCCTAAACTGCATTTAAAATTTCTGTGTGACTATAGCTCTGGCTGTCCTGGAACTCTCTTTGTAGACCAGGCTGGGTTCGAACTCACAGAGATCTGCCTGCCTCTGCCTCCTGAGTGCTGAGATTAAAAGCATGTACTACCACACCCGGTCCTAAAGTTAGACCCTTTTAAATTGGACTTATTTATTCCAATTTATTGATTTTGTTTGATATTTAACAGATATAAATTTATTTAATACTAAAATGCAGAGAGTTCCAACAGGAGCAGCCAAATTATCACCCTTTCCATTGGAGGGTGGATGACACCATCTTGATTATGTAGATGGGGAGTGGGGAGAACTCGGGTCACCTTGAACCAGGGTGGAAATCAGAAAGCTGTTACTGTTCTCCTCCGGGGCACACGCTGCCATGAGGCAGGACAGGGATGAGCAGGCTGGGAGATCTTTTCTTATTTGTTACCATTGCAACTAGACAAGAGGAATTAAAAAAAAAAAAGTATTAGCACAGCCAAGCAGGGTGTGGTTCCACATGCCTGCAATCCCAGCACTTGGGGGCTGAGGTAGGAGCATCCGGAGTATCAGACTAGGGTGTGCCACATGGTGAGACGGTTCAACTTTGCTCCCTCAAAATGATGAAAGAAAAGAAAAGCCCACCATCACATCAACAAATTACAGAGTCCTACTCGGAGCAGGAGACTAGATCTGGGTTTCTTGTCCTCTCCCAGTTTTCCTTTACTCTGAACAGAAAACTCCCAACAGTGGAGGAGCTATTTCCCGCTAGAGGGGCATTTCCTCACTTACAAGTGATTAGGTGTAATTCCAGAAATCCTACATGCATGCTTTGCCTGGTGAAATATTTGAACGGATTTTAAAAACACAAATGCTTTCTTCTCTGAAAGGGAGGGTTTGGGGAAGAAGGCAGAGAGCCTAAACTGAGTGGCTCCACCCATTCTCAGGCTGGCATCAAATCAAGGGCACACTTTGGCTGGTATTTGAATCATAGCCACCAGAACTGTCTGAACGTGCAGTCACGGAGGTGCACGCGTGACTTCTATGGGTGACTGTAAAGGGAGGTGTCTTCAAACTAACTCAAACAGGAAATTTAAAAAGCAAAACTAGCCCAAGAGATGTTACATTATTATTGGGTAATGAATACATTAAGTAAAAATTTCTTTCCTATTTTCCCTGAACACATGACTTATTGTCTACATTTTCTGTGCAATAAAATGTGGAGCCATTTTTCCAGCCTTCTGGGCATTTACAACACAATCTTATTACTAAATCCAATTGTTTCAAATAAAGGAAACTATTATGTTAAAAGGGAACGAATGTTTTTCGTTAAAAGAAAAAGGCAAGCACTTCTCCAAGTACTAATGAGGAAAATATGAAGTGACTGAAATAAAACGTGTTGCTAGGCCTCAAGTCGTCTGCTGTACTAGTGCTGGCGTGAGCACACTCGCTCTGTGCCAACCAATACCATGATTTAAATGTTAAATGTCCTCTCATGGCCCTGTGCCTCAAGGATTGGTGCCAAGGTAGCATTGACAGGAGGCAGTCGAACCATTGGGAGGTGGAGTTTAGTGCCAGTCATTAAGTCATGTGGGGAAGGGCACCATGGGACCCTAGACCTACCTCCTTCCCTGTTTGCCTCACGGCTACAAGCTAAGCCACACTCTACCTCTCCACTCTTCCCCACGCCTGCACCCCTCCCATTGCCATCCAGCATCTGCTCCAGGGTCCAGAGCAACAGGGCCATGTGGTCATGGATCACAGTCTCTAAGGCAATGAGCAGAAAGAAACCTCCCTTCTACACTAATTAGCTCAGGCCTTATCTTAGGGACAGATGGCTGACCAGCAAAACCAACAGGAAACGGGAGCTTTAGTATTTCTGGACTTTATTTTAAATGGCAACCTCTCTCCATCATTGTGGTCCGTAGCTAGAATTCCTTATCTGAAAATACACAGTGGGGAGATTTCTCTCCCTTTATTTGCCCAGACTCTGTAATCATGTGAAGTTATGCCTTTTAAAAAATCCTCTCCCCCTTCTTTCTTCCCTCCCCTCTGTCTCGAGGGGATGGGCAGAGAGTGCAGTGCAGATGCCCACAGAGTCTAGAGGAGTCAGCTTCCCTGGAACAGGTGGCTGGAAGCTGTCCGGTGTGGGTGCTGCTTCTGGAAAAGCAGTTTGGGTTCTTAACCACTGAGCAATCTTTCCAGCCCCCATGAAGTCATGCATCCACTATTAGAGATTAGAGAGTAAAATGCTTTAATATAATGGTTTACTTTGAATTCTTCAATAATATTTTTCTAGTAGAGCCGGTACCTAGAGGCCCATAAACTGTAAGGTTGAGTCTACGTGCCCCATATAACATACCACCTACTTGGTAAGCATTCAGCTGAAGTCAGATCAGGGTATACTGACAAGATTTAGGGTTCATTTTCATTACAAGTCTTATTAGAAACTGACTTCAGAAGTTCAGCCTGGACTGGAGATGTGGCTCGGGGGTACTGTGGTAGTCTATCATGCAGGAAGCTCTAGGTTAAACTCCAACACTGCATACAATAGGTAAAATAAAACTGGGAGTGGTGGTACAGACCAGTAGTCATAGCACTTGGGAGGTGGAGACAGGAGGGTTGGAAGTTCAAGGCCACCCTTGTAAGCAAAACAACCAGGCATAGTCTTCCCCACCACTCCTGGCGCTCACTCCAGCTTACAGCCTTCTAGCTACTATTTAGAATGTACACTCTCCTCTCCCACCCCTCCCCTGGCCATGTTTCCCAATACCATGACTTTAGAATGGAAAAGACTTAAGCACTTTGTCATATAAGCCCTCAATAGATTGCAGATGAGTTCTGAAGAAAAAACATTAGGCAAATACTTTTTTTTTGTTTTGTTTTGTTTTTTGAGACAGGGTTTCAATGTGTAGCTCTGGCTGTCCTGGAACTCACTCTGTAGACCAGGCTGGCCTCAAACTCGAACTCAGAAATCCACCTGCCTCTGCCTCCCAAGTGCTGGGATTAAAGGCATGCGCCACCACTGCCCGGCAGCCAAATACTTTAATTGTGCCTTAGCCATTACCGCATGGAGAAATAACTTGGAGTCTAAAATACAAAACACCTAACTTGCCTCTTTTGCTGACCATGAAGTAGAGGAAGTCAAGGTAAATATACAATGAATAAAAATTAAAGTATTTTGTAATTAATCTCCCTGATTCAGAGAATGAGATGCAAATCCTCATAAATACATCAGTTTCCTCAAGCTCCAGGCAGAATTTGGCAGGGGCAGCAGCAGGATCACCCTTCTAGAGAAGAGAACCTTCTTTATGTCATTTTAGTCATTGAACAGGATACACACTGTCAAAATGAGACAAGCTGTAGGAAATGCAGAGTCCAGGGAACATCACAGCATGTCTGTGGGTCACAGGCCTCTCAAATGAAAACAGATGCCCCAGATAAGGACGTTTGTTCTCAACACAGACTTGTACTGAAAGGCTGTTCAGGTGCCAGCATGCAGTCAGACTTCAGATTCTATTCCCCTGATGTTTGCTCATCAGCTTAACCTCTCATTTCTTAATTTCACACGGTTATCAATCAAAGGTCAGTTTCTTGCAGAAAGAAAGGTGACAACTAGCATTATCATGGCCTTTATGTTTATGACCCAAGCAATGTGTGAACACATGGGACCACACTGAGCATTAGTGAATGTATGTGAACACATGGCACCACACAGAGCATTAGTGAATGTATGTGAACACATGGCACCACACAGAGCATATTGAATGTATGTGAACACATGGCACCACACAGAGCATATTGAATGTATGTGAACACATGGCACCACACAGAGCTCAGCCAGCCACTGAGAGGTCTCGAGGCCATTTCTTCTAACAACATGGACTTTATGAAGCAAAAATACTTAAATTTAATTTGGCTTCAGCTCTAATATTCAAATAAGGATAAAAACATTATGAGTTAAGAAACATCCAATCCCATGATTAAGGGGAAAAATTTACCCGATGTGTTTTCTCAGAGCCCACGCCATTTTTATTAGGGAAAGCAAATCTTGGTGCACACTGAACTATCTCTTTAAAAGTCGATACCTAAATAATGATTATTTAGTAAGTGTTAAAATCTGGTGTAAATGGATCAAAATTAATTCCAAATAGATTAGAGTTGAAGTTTTCAAAAACTAAAGAACCTACAAATAACTGTGAAAAAATATTTATAGATCTTTGGATTGGAATTTTGAAATTTAAAACTATAAATGAAGTTGGGTATGCTAATGTGTACCTGTAATTCCAGTACTTGGTTTATAGAGACAGAAAAATCATGAGTTCAATTTCATCCTTGACTATATACTAAGTTCTAGACTAACCTGGGCTACATGAAGCCTCGGCCTCAAAAAAAAAAAAAAACCAACAAGAAAGATAGAAACAAATAAACAAAAAGCCAAACAACAAAGGAAACTATAAAACTATAAATAACAGAAAAAGATAAATTTTGTCAATATAAAGTTATTTTATGTTACAAAATAAAAGTAAATACCAAAAAAATTGAAAAAATATTTCATATTGAATTCACATGAATTCAACATGTAATATGAACACTAAACAAGAAGTTGGAAGGTTATCTAAGTAATGATGGTATAGCATGCAGTTCAGTTAAACATCCATTGCCAGGCAAAACAATGCCACCAGCAGAGAGCCAGGAAGTGGATACAGAGAGAGGCAGTTTGGGGACCAAGGGACATTGCTATGCTAAGACAGGAAATAATTTTTGCAAACCATTTGGAAAACTGAGACTCACAAGAATTCTGGGAAGAAAGGAAAGAGAGATTAGAGGGGGGAGAAAGCCAACAGAGGAACGTGGAGGGCTCTGAAGATGCCCACAGTGGGGATGCTCTTCTCCACCCTCTCACCTCATGTCACTACTCTTTCCTTCTTCCTTATTTGCTCATTACTTAATTGGCTTTGGTTTGAGTCAGGCTGTCACTGTGCAGCCTGGACCAGTGGTAGACTTGGGATCCTTGCCTTGGCATCCAGACTACTGGGATTACAAGCCTGAGTTACCACACCCAGCTACTTTTCATATCTTGTTGAAGTTTCCCATTACCACCAAGTCTCCTAGCTGTATCTGAAGAAATAAAAACCCAGCAGAGGCAGGGCTCTATTCACCATGACTCATACATAGGTGGAACTCAGAGCATCATGCCAGAAGCACTGGCTCAATCCAGATGCCCTTTATGTCCTGAGGGCTTAAGTCTGAAGAAAATGATTTCTTTTAAAATCAAAAGCTGTAAAGATTATTATAGACTTACAACTGGTTCACAAGACAGGGATCCAAGTTATAAGGAAATACAGTTTCTTAGGGTAGGGTAAACAAGGAGTAGGAGCACACACAGGTTAATATTAACACTGCCTAACAGGCAGCATCATGGAATACCAGAAATGTGTCAGAGATAGCAAGATGAAGTGGAAAAAAGTCTAACATTGAATATGTAAGTAAGAACTTTAGCCCTGGTATCAAAATGGAGGATGTTGCTCAAACTGACTGATCCACTGCTCCGTGAGTTTATTATCTGACAGGCTGGCATCATAAGTAAGTTATTACCATGCTTAAAATACACAGAGTACAAGTCAGCTGTGGAAGACAGAAAAATATTATGAAGTACTACGAGTGGGATGTGAGGTACTCTGGGAGCATCCTAGTTAGCTTCAATTGTCACCTTGACACAGCATAGAGTGATCTGAGAAGAAATCTCAGTGGAAGGATTTCCCAGATCAGATTGAAATATGCCGATGGGCATATCTGTGGGAGACTGTCTCAATTGTTAGTGGACATAAGAGAGAATAGCCCACTGTGGGCAGCACTATTCCCTGGGCAGATGGTCCTGTATAATCATGTGTTTTAACCATATTCACCCCACCCCCCCACTTTCCTTTCCTGTTCTCCTCTCCCACTGGTCCTCTTCATCTTCTCAGATATTCCCCACTGACCTTCAGAGTCTCTATATAAGAGACTAGTTTGTTTTTGGTTTTTGGTTTTTTTTTTTTTACATCTTGCTAATTTTGTTTGAAATAATCATAAGTCTTTCCAGTTCCCTAAAAATGATGCATCTTTCTGGTTTATGGCTGAGTAGAAGTCCACTCTGTGTGTGTGTGTGTATCTCTGTGTATCTCATATATTTTTCTCTCCTCTCCTCTCCTCTCCCTCCTTTCCTCTCTCTTTTGAGACCATGTCTCACAGAGCCCAGGCCAGTCTGGCCTCAAACTCAAGTGCTGGGATTCCAAGTATGAGTCAGTATACCTTGCTTATAGGGCACTGAGAACTGAACCCAGGCTAGGCCTCCACTCTACCCGCTAAACTACCCCTAACCCTACATTGTCTTTATCTATTCATGGATGTGCTTGTATCTCTGTAGTAAAATTGTACTAGCTTGGGTCTGGGAGGATGGCTCAGCAGTTGGGAACACTGACTGCTCTTTGAGATGACTCAGGTCAATTCTCAGCCCCCATATGGCAACTCACAAGTGTGGCTCCAGTTTTAGCAGATCTGACTGCAGGCCTGTGATACAGAGACATACAGGCAGGCAAGATGTCTACAACCGTTAACAAAACAAATGGTTAGCACCTGCTCAGAAACACATTATGTGCCTCTGTTAGTAACTTCACTTTGATGCTTAACACCGACTATGGTGGTAGCAGAGCTAAGCTGTTTTAGCTACACTGGGATGGTGCTTCCTCAAAGAGAGGTAGCTACACAGGCTGAGGCTACCTTGGCTCCCAGACATATCCTGGGGGAAATAAAGATGAAGGCACAGATGTTTCTTTTGCATGAATCAACACGGAGGCTGTAACAATCATTGAGGGAAAAGAAAAGGCTTGGGTCTAAAATAACTTCTGCAGGTGGACATTAAGGCCAGCTTTGCATGAGAAAATGGGGCAATGGTATGCAAATGTGAGGACCCAGACTAAGGGAAACCCGGCTTCCTTCTCTAAGGTGCAGTTGTTTGGCAGCCTGGGAAAACAGCCTCTTCACACAAGGGAGTTTGAAGGTTTGTATCTGGCCCTTGAGGAAAAGGTTCTAATAAAACAAGAGAAAGTCTTGAGAAACGCACACTTTGAACCACAGAGAGAATCCTGCAGTGAGCCAGGGCTCCGCTCCAGTAAAATAGGAAACTGAAATCGTGTTGTACGGAAACAGTAAGTCCTGCTGTAACTGCTTGATTTGTTTTTTTTTCAAAAAGATAACTTTATGGGTTAAAATCATTTTAGTTTTCTCTCTTAGACAAAATAACTTGGTCAAGTACTTCTGGAGCTCCCCCTCCCTCCCTGCCACCGTGCCCCACCCCTGGGGAAGGGCATGTGGCACTGAATGCTCAGTGTCTCTTTTGGCACCAAGGGTTGGTGAGCCACAGACACTCTCTTGTTCCCTCAGCTGAGTGGAAACGGACGATCCTGCAGTTTGAGAGCCAAACTGGAACTCCTTCCATCTGTGTCCCAGGACATATAGGAATTTGGATGGACGCCACAGGAAGGTTTCACAGAGCACTTAATCAAGTGCTCCGGGGCTTAAGTTTCAGGAAAGCTCTCTTGGATCCAAGATAAAGGCGGGGTGTAAAATTGAAAACAAGAGTTGCCTGAGTCAGAGAGGTCCTCTGATTTCCTCTGCGCTCCAGACGGCACCTCTCCCAGCTTAAACAGGTTGGTTCCTTCTTCTTTTTTTCCCCCTCTCCTTCTGACCTGAATCTGTGTTTCTGAATTCTTTTTTTAAGGCCAAAGATGTTTGTATTTTTATCTTAGTGGAGCATGGGGACTTGGTACTTGGTGCAGGAGAGTTTAAACATTTACATGTACCACAAAAAGCTATTAAGAGCATCTCTACATGAGTCTACCATGTAGAAGAAAGTGCTATTTTCAATACCATTGCTAATTTGTGCAATGTTGTCAGGGAGCAGACAGGGTTTACTAGATCACTGCTGTCTGCTCTTTAAAATAAAAAAAAATTTGTTCTTAAAATTATTTTAGAAAGCATTTAGTAGTGTTCTTACATGTCTGCAGAAGGATGCTCTCTGCAATCTCTTCCTACTCTGTCTGTCTTACACTGTTAAAAGTCAGCCTTATTCTCAAATACTCATGTTCTATTTGGCTCTATTGCTCTTCATCACAAAGTCCAAGATTTCTGGATAACAGCAAAGAACAAAGCTTATATTGTGTTAATGATTAATGCATAAACCCTGGAGGCTGCAGAAGTCTTCCTTGATGGAGTTTTGAGACACCTTTAACTATGGAATAGCCCTTCAGACTGCTGGTGCTGTTTCTGCAAAGTAAAGAAAACCCCTCAGAGTGAGCGAGCACCTTCCCCAAGGGGAACCTTCACTGTGCTTTACATATTCAAAGAAGAGTTAGCAAGTTAAAGACTTTTTTTTTTTTGAAACTGAATGTTCTTTCCTGTACTATTTTGAAAATACTGTTTTCATGATTGATTCTGTAAGATCCAAGATTCTTTGAGGGATAAAAAATAGCCAACCCAAGATAAAGAAGCTAAAACAAAACTGTAATAAAAATATCATATTCGACTTGTGAATTCTGTGCAAGCTTTTCTTGCACATTGCAGTGTTGTTAGCGCGTGATTCCTGAGTGTGAGATAGGAAACATATTATCCATCCATTCTGCAATAACAGCTTTACACGTGGTGGCAAAACCTTCAGAGCCTGACAAATATTTAGTGAACAGTTAGAGGGTACCTTGTATGCTAATGAAGCTTCAAACACAACCAGAAATCAAACTGTCAGACTCCAGAGAACTTAGAGCTGGGAAATACATTTTCTCCACAGAATGGAGTCAAATTGAGAGTCTTCTGGGGAGGGAAAAATCCAAGCTAACTTACTCCTAATGGGAGGGCAGAAAATAGTGCTGGATAAAGGGACAGTGAGAGCAATGGAGAGGCATGTCACATCATGGCAGAGTGTGTCAGCAACAGCTGGCAACTCAGTGTATTACTGTCTACTGTGGAGCATGGGGAGGAGGCGGTGGCAGGAGGGAGCCTTGGATACCATTCCAAGGAGCTGGAGGTAAATCCTTTTCAGGAAAGTGAAGTGCCTTCCAGGCAAGGAGCTAAGGGAGATGGTGGTAGATTGGCAAATTAGAGGCACAGTACCAATTGGCAGTAAGAAGAATGTTTTGGACAAACAGTTGGTAAGAAAGACAAACAACAGTCAGATTCCAGATAGGAAGACAGCAACATTAAGTGAGGTGTGTGTGTGTGTGTGTGCATGTGTCTGCGCGCGCATGTGTCTGCACGCGCGCATCCAAATGTGTGCACAAGGTAAAATCTGAATATCCAAACCAGGTGTGGTGGCTCACACATGTAATTCCAGCACTGAGGAGGCTAAGGCAGGAGGATTGCCAATGATCTTACAGATTAACTGGAACCCAAGGATCTAGGTAAGCGAAGAGCTAAAGATGGTGCCAGCTTTCAGTTTTGAGGGACCAGGGGACACAAGTCGAGTCAGGCTTAGGAGGCAAGCTGGCTAACAAGTCTTTCTTGTAGCAAAGTCAATCAGTGACTCTGTGCCAGTGCCAAGCTGATTTATTTAAATTAAAATTATAAGTAACTAGAGTTAGAATAAGAAATTAAAACATCTTTTTTCAAGTAAAACAACTTATTTTAATTTATTGTAGACATACCCCACAAGACTTAAGTTAGATTTATAAAATTGCAGCATATCTTCTGCCCTCTGATTAAATTTTGTATTATAAACCAGAGTGGGTAAGATGGCTCCACGGTTAAAGTGCTTGCTGTACAAGTGTGAGGACTGGCATTTGGGTCCCCAGCATGTGTGTAAAGGAGGGGTGGCACTGCAGCCCATCCACAGCTCCAACTCTTACGAGGTGGAGAACAGATATCTACAGCAAGCTGGCTAGTCAGAATAGCCCTGCCGGTGAACTCGGTTCAACTGAGAGACCTTACCTCAGTAAACAAGGACTCCTAACATCAACTTCAACCTTTAGATACATGCACACACATATCATACCCACAAACATGAACACACACACATGCATGCAGACCACACACATACAAAGACACTAAGCCACTCATATTACTTACAAATCTTCAAGTTTACCCAGGATTTACTGACTAAGGGCTGGGATACAGTCTGTTGACCATGGACCAATACCAGGTCCTACATGTGAAAGCAAAGGACAGGGGAACTGACTCCATGTGGTGCCCACTGAAGTTTCACTGAAGTGAGAGCTAGGCTCACATATGTGACAGCCACAATCTGTTCTTTAGAGAAAACACATGCCATGTGATGGGCAAAAGCTCCTTCCTTTTACACAATGCTGAAGTGAGCGTTTTGTGTTCTTCTTGTCATCCAGCTTGGTGCCATGGCTCTGGAGCAGAACCAGTCAGTGGAATACTATTATGAGGAGAACGAGATGAACTACACTCATGACTACAGCCAGTACGAAGTGATCTGCATAAAAGAAGAGGTCAGGCAGTTCGCAAAAGTCTTCCTGCCTGCCTTCTTCGCCGTAGCCTTTGTCACTGGGCTTGCAGGAAACTCCATAGTTGTGGCGATTTACGCCTATTACAAGAAACAGAGGACCAAGACTGATGTGTACATTCTGAACCTGGCTGTAGCGGACTTGTTGCTTCTGGTCACGCTGCCTTTCTGGGCAGTTAATGCAGTTCATGGGTGGATTCTAGGCAAAATTATGTGCAAAGTAACTTCAGCCCTGTACACAGTAAACTTTGTCTCTGGGATGCAGTTCCTGGCTTGTATCAGTATTGACAGATACTGGGCCATCACGAAGGCCCCCAGCCAATCAGGGGCGGGGAGACCCTGCTGGATCATCTGTTGCTGTGTGTGGATGGCCGCCATCTTGCTAAGCATACCCCAGCTGGTTTTTTACACAGTGAATCAGAATGCTAGGTGCACTCCCGTCTTTCCCCACCATCTGGGAACTTCCCTGAAAGCATCCATTCAGATGCTGGAAATCTGCATCGGCTTCGTGGTTCCCTTTCTCATCATGAGCGTGTGCTATGCCATTACTGCCAGGGCGCTCATCAAGATGCCCAACGTTAAAAAGTCTCGACCCCTCAGGGTTCTGCTCACAGTGGTTGTTGTTTTCATTGTCACCCAGCTGCCCTATAATGTTGTCAAGTTCTGCCAAGCCATAGATGCCATCTACCTGCTGATCACTAACTGCAACATGAGCAAGCGCATGGACGTCGCCATCCAAGTCACGGAGAGCATCGCACTCTTCCACAGCTGCCTCAACCCCATCCTGTATGTCTTCATGGGGGCCTCTTTCAAAAACTATATCATGAAAGTGGCCAAGAAATATGGATCCTGGAGAAGACAGAGACAGAACGTGGAGGAAATTCCTTTTGACTCTGAGGGTCCTACAGAGCCAACCAGTTCTTTTACCATTTAAATATAAAACTGTTCTCCTCTGCCTCTGCTTTTTGCTTGGATACATACACACACACACACACACACACACACACACACGCATGCACACGCACGCACATAGGAGTGATGGTTTTTCCTCAAATAAAGTATTTGTGCTACACTGAGACTCAATCATCAAACGCCAAACACTTGTTGCAATGTGTAACAAAGAGGGAGTAAGGGGTGGGGGTGGGGTAAGGAAGACAGACGCCAGAGAGTAAACAATTGGGCAAAGTGTGGAAACTAAAGCTAATGACAGGAGAACAGCTGGGCAAAAGAGAGAAAAGCATTGTGCTATAAAAGAGGAAATCTTTGTGTGTGAGTGTGTGCGTGTGTGTGTGTGTGGGGGGGTGTTTTGCATCTTCACTGCAGTGGTGGTTATTCAAATCTGATAGCAACTGTAATAATGTAATATAAAACACTGGGTAATGAGCACCCAGGACCATCCTGTACTATCTTTGTAACTTCCTGTGAGTAAACAACTTCAAAATAAAAAGTTCAAAGAAAGAAACATTGCCTTGAGTCCGGCAATCTAAAACCAATTAATAAACTTATGCTAAGAGATATTTATAATTATTTGTAATTATTTAAATTTTAATAAGTTTTTTTTACAAAATTCCAATGCTTAAATAATCACAACAAAACTTACTCTTTTTATCTTTTGTTTGTTTCTTAATTTATGAGCGATTTTATAACATAACACACAATAAAGAATGGCAATTAAAGAAAAAGGTCAAGCCCATAAAGATATTCACACATCCTGGTGAGTTCCTATGCATGCAATTTGCTTTCATGATGCCAACAAAGAAAATTATTCAAACACACGCTGGGTTCATCATGCACATTCTGGAAACCAGGCTTTAAAAATCATTGTTGTCTAGAGTCTAATTTTATAACTTCCTAAAGAACTTGCCCATGTTTGTTGGCCCGTTACTAAGAACTGGTGAGCAAATATACTATCCTATGTATAAAATTTATTTTTCACTTGAACATGTATTTAGGCAATAAGTACCACACATACCATTGTCACTGATACTTAAGACTGAACCCAAAACACATGCTAAGCTTGTGTTCTACCACGACCAGACACCCCAGACCCCACAACTTATCAAGTTACCTTTTCTCTTGGTACTGTTTCTAAGTTTGATAATGTCTCAGAGGCAGAATTTGCAGCTGTGATTGTATAGCAGTGAATGGGACCCACCATAGCACTAGCTATGGGGTGACAGACCCACAGAGAGCATCTCCACACAGCAGTGAGTGGGGACCCCGGCACTGTCCTAGCTATGGGGTGACAGACCCACAGAGAGCATCTCCACACAGCAGTGAGTGGGGACCCCGGCACTGTCCTAACTATGGGGTGACAGACCCACAGAGCGCACTCACCGCTGCTCCACCACTTCCTGCCGTTAACTACATAGCCATCTCCATCTCTCTGGATACTACATTCGATGTTCGTGGCATCACTTGATGAAACATTGGGCTCTAGAAAGGAACAATGGCTTGGTTTACAGGCAGGCAGAAATCAGTTGTTAGCCAAAGAGGCTTAGACAGAAATCACAAGTTCTTCAAGGACAGAGGCAGACTGGTTTTTATTTTATCTTTTTAATCTTTCTTTCTTACCTCTTCCCCCTTGGTCTTTTCCGAATATAGACAGTATAAGCATTCAGTCCCTCTGAGTGGGGAAGATGGAGGGATGAGGTGTAGGGTTGGCACTGACAATTGTGTCCCTTGTGCCTTTGCTCATGTCTGAGTCCGAATGCGAATGCGACTAACTCATCATTTTTTCTAATCACCAAAAATAGATAAAAACACTGACTTTGACTTTCCACAATGGGAATTTGCTACAGGCAGGCTGGATTTCTCTACTGTCATTAACAAGTCCTCTCTGTGCCTTGTAAGTGCTACTGGGAGTGTTTTGGCCAGGCCACACTTGCAACATTCGAATCTTCTCACCACTTAGGTAGGTCTCCAGAATGCGCTCAGTACAAAACCTTAAACACCCGTCAAGTCTGCTTACTGCATGGCATTTAGGAATCAGTCCTCTCTCTCCTTGTTCCCATACTGCTCTTTGCTTCTTTATGTATTTTATTTTTGGGTTTGTGTGTGTACGTGTGTACGTGAATGTGTGTGTGTGTAAATGTGTGTGTGTGTATTAGTGTGCTCACATATTAGAACACGTGTGTGTATATGGCTACAACTCACAACTTTAGTTGTCATTTCTCCTCAGGTTCGTGTCCACCCTGGGCTTTCCCCGCCCCCTTTGGAGACAGGGTCTGTCATTGCCTGGTATTGGCTTGGTACTTGGTGATTGGCTAGCTTGGCCACCCAGTAAGTCTCATGGGTCTACCTGTCTCCTGCACCCACCAGTGCTGTGATTACGACTGTGTTACAACAGACTTTTTATGTGGATTCTGGGACTGGAACTCAGGTCCTCATACTTGTGTGGCAAACATTGCGCAGGCGGAGTCATGTCCCCAGCCCTCCCCTGCCTCTTCAAGGGACATGCATTTTGTTCCAAAGCTCCAGAAGCTGTTTTCAGAGATGGAGTTGGAAGGCTTATTTCATGACCTTAGGTTGGTGCTTTGTAAACACTATCATTACATCATTCTGTAGGTGTTCAATACATGACTTTTGATGATTCAAGTAGAAAGAACTTTGTTATTATATAAACAGTTGTAGAAAATAATAAAATCTGGCCATCAGTGAAAGGTCATATTATGGCCAAACCAAATTGAATTTAATTCTGAACTCAATTTGAGAAGATAATTTTCATCTTTAAAGGAATTTTTGAATTACTTTCTCAGGACACAAGTGTGCCAACACCATTCTCCTCAGCGTGGCCCTGCTTTCTGCTCCACACTGTGGCTTTAGCAATCTTTCCACAGGTCTAAGTTCTGTTTTTCTAGGGCTATGGAATGGTTAAGAAGTTATATTCACATAAATATTACAAAGGTGACCATCAAGGCACATCAGCTGTAGAAACAATGTAATTTAAAAGACATCACTCAACTGCTGACGCTGAAGTAGACTACCAGAGTATACCTGGAACCCTCCCAAAGGAGAGGAGTGTTTATCCTGGACATGTAAGGATGCCAGCATTCCAAACCAGACTCAAAATAAACACATTTCTGGCTGTGAGCAAAGTTGGCTACAGCCAACCTACATCCTACACTGCTTCAGTCCGTCAGCCACATTCACTCTGATGGTGATGAAAGGAGACAGGCCATGGCTTATTCGTACCTGTCATACAGAAGACGGAGGTGATATCTCCACGCAGGAGAGGCTCCAGCCACTGCTTCTTCTGCTGCTCGCTGCCATACAGGTGCAGTACCTCCATGTTGCCTGTGTCTACAAGTGAGAACGAAGTGTTTGACCTTTGCCACTACCAGTCCTAAATCCACATTTATGAAGAGAATGCAGACAATAGCTTTTTAGATAAAGTGTTTGTTGATGAAAATATTCTGAAATGCACATTAAATATAACACTTAATGGTGGCATGTCATATTACATGGCACTCAGTTCACAGTTCTTTAACTTTTTCTGAATCTTGTACGCTTGCTCTGTTCATCCCATTGGCTTTACAGAAGTCTAACTCAGTTAGGAATGAAGGAGCCATTCCTGGCTTAAATGCTGCCTGCTATGATTCTATGCTGTGTCTCCTGTGCTGCTGGGGAACTGACACTTCATACCGAGCCTCAAGATCCTAAGTGTCCACTCTGTTCTTCAGGCACACACATTGGACCAGGCCACTGTGAAAGTTAGTTGTGGGTAAGTAAACTAACTCCTTATGACTATGTTCTCTGCAAGAACCTCTACTCACCCGCTCTGAGAAACCTCCTTGCCCTGAGCTGTAACAGTTCTCATTTATCTTTCATAGCTTGCTTTGTTTTGGTTGGTTGGTTTTTCAGACAGGGCTTCTCTGTGTAGCCCTGGCTGTCCTGGAACTTGCTCTGTAGACCAGGTTGGCCTCGAACTCAGAACTCAGGGATCCATTTCACAGATTGATTGCTCAGTTTGTTTCTGAGGTGGGTTTTCTCAGCCGAGCCTGGCTGGCATCAAACTCCCGCTTCTGCCTCATTAGTGCTGGGATTACAGGTGTGTGCTCTAAGATAGATCTTGACTGGCACATGCATTCCTCTGTGAAAGACAGCAGCAGAACCCTGGAGGATCCACTCGATCCACTCCAGTCTTGAGGGGTGCTGTCTAGTGCACTGACCACTCTGCCTCACGGCCAAAAAGTTGTTTATTATGAGCAAGATGTTCTCTCTGCTTTCCTCTGATTTCCATTCCTGTAAAATGTTCTTAGAATTCTGATAGAATCTTCTGGACATTTGAAGGAAGGTTTTCAGTGTTACCTCCTGGGACTTGGAGGATGATTGCTTAAATGTTGATGAAAACTGACAATTATAAATCAAGCAAGATATATTGGCAAGTGTTGGAGAGACTGCTTGGGGGCTAAGGGTACCTCCTGCTCTTGCAGAAGATCTAGTTCAGTGCCCACCATGATGTCAGGCGGCTCAGGATAGCTCGTACCTCCAGCTCCAGGGATCCTACTTTCTTTTCAGGATACTTGCATACACACAGGCATGCACAAACATAGATAACATTTTTAAAAAAATTTTAAAACCATCCTTTAAAAAAATATATCTTTACACTCTGTTCAGATACTAATACTGAATCAAGAGGAACAGAATTCCTAGTAGAGCAATACAAACCTAACATTGTTTTTAAGTGAGGGAGAAAAGAAGTCCTCAATTATAATCAACAGAGTGGATTATCTGCTTTCTTTGCTGGTTTGAAATTCAGTGTTACTTGTTATAGCTCAAACAAAATAAAAAACTGAAACTTTTCAAAATTAAGCTGGGAGCAATGGCTCACATTGGTAACCCTAGCATTTGGATGCAGGAGTAGGATGGAGACAGAAGGGTCAGGAGTTCAAGGTTATTCTTGGCTACACACTAAATATAAGGACAGCCTGGGATGACATGAGATCTTCCTTAAAAGAGAAAGAATATGAAATTATCAGTTTTACTCTGAGAAATTGACAATTTTTTTATTTATTGTTTGGGGAAAAGTCTATTTTTAAAAAATCAGCTCAAATGCCCTAAATTATTGTAGTGACAGGTTTGGAAATTAAAATAGCTGTTTCATCACTCTGATATACAAAATTGTATGGATTTTTGAAGGGAAGACACAGAAAGACAAACTGGAAGGGTGTGTGTGTTTTCTAAGCTTGGGCAACTACGTAGAAGTCAATCATCCGGCGTAAGGATCCTCTGACAGAATGCAGTTCTTGGTTTTCCTTGTCTTTCTGCTTAAGAGAACTGCTTAGTCATTTCTTAGCCAAAAACTAATTTTAAATTGTCAACAATCTGTAGTATTATTTAAGCAGAACAACTAACAGACTTGTGACATTTCTATCTTAGGAAACCCCCATGAGTGTCTGGTGTGACAAGTGACCTCACAAATGAAGTGGAAAGACCACAGCAGGGCTGCAAGCAAGCTTCCGGCAGCCAGACCTGGCACATTATGCATGGTCCGTTACTGTGCTACAACTCTACGCAGTGGAGTATGTCTAACACACTCTAAGAACAAAACAAACTAACACATTAGGTTAGAAAACATCTGAATGTCAAATACAAGGAAAGGTGGTTTCATGAGACTTGTGTTAGATAAATATAAATAGAGGAATATTTATCCATCTACCTACAAACCCATGTGTGCACACATGCCACAGATTGGGTCACAACGTAAGGCATGTCTTATAAGGAAAAGTAGGGAAAAAAAAGCTTTGAACTTCAGGATTACCAGTTCATTTCCTTTTATATAAAATCACACAGCATGTGCAGTGTGTCACAGCAGCATGGTAGGTTTCGGGTAAGATCTTCAGACACTGAGGACACATTTCTCTTACCATAGCTACAGCACAGGGCGGCAGTGACTTGAGAAACTGGTGCAGATAGAAGGGAGACCATGCCAGGAATAAGCACTATCAGAAGCCTATCAACTAACCTGAATTTGACACACAAGGGAGTCAGTTTAGCGTGAGCCACTTTGCTAAACCTGGACTCTTGAGATCCGCTACACTTGCATACCCCCCTTCTGACTCAACACGGTGCTGGCTCTTCCTCAGGGCCATACAATCAAAGTCAGCGTTCGGTCCCTTGAGCAGTGCACTATAGGAAATCCTGCCAATTGAGTTTACAGTGTTCTGGTAACATGGCTGCAAGCCCCTGACAGAAACAAAGGCAGCCTCCTGGGAAAAAGCTTCACACAATGGAGAGACTGGGAGATTAACTAGCTGTAGAAATATCCAACCCCAACCAGGAAGTGCAGCGTTTACATAACCAGTCCTCTTGGTGGCTACTTCTGTCTACTGGCAGTCTTAACATAATGACACTGATTAAAAGAACAGCCCACTGGGGACCTCAAGTCCACTTGAGAATGCATTTGGAGTAGCTCTAAAATTATGCCCAAATTTGTACTTGAATGACTTAGTATAGGAAAAACTTCCTCATAATAAAGAAATTTTAAACCCTGTTCAAAGTATTAAAGAAAACTCCGTGTAGTAACCTGGTGCTTGGCAGTTAAAAACATCTGGAGCGAAAAAGCATTTTCCTGTCTCTTCAGCAATCAAGGCATAGTCCACCTGGCTGAGACCGCTCACAGCTGGCAAGAACAAGTTCCACAGTCCCTCTGCTTTGGCCATTTCCTGTCAAGGGGATGGACAAGTGATCAAAATTTACCAAACAAAGTAGCTCATTTTAAAGTTATTGGTGGTAATGTTTTTTGAAATTTAAAAGTATTTATGGAGTTATTTCATTGTATCATATTCTGTGTTAAATCAAGGGGTTAGCAACTCATTGAAAGTCAGTAGTTGCTTAGTAATTAAGGAAATGTCTTGCTTTCCAGGCTCCCTTAGATTTGGCTCTACAACCAAATTTGCACACTTCAATGCTTCTCATTCAAACAGGATGGTTACAACCACTCCCGCACACATTTGAGTGTAAATCGTACATGTATTGCGGGTAACATATGAAAACATGGCATGTGACCTGACACTACAGTGCACAAATGTCCTGCTTGGCTCTGCTCCTTGTTGGACAAACCCAGGGCCTTGCATGCACAAGAGGGGAGTCCTTCCACTAAGTCAGAGCTTAGCCTCCATATCCCACAGCCTGCTCTGGCTTCAGCTCACTTCCGAGATAGTCAGTGAGGAGCAGCATAAAGAGACTATTGCATCAAAGCCACATGCAGGATGCCAGGTAGCCCAGGTTTGATAGGAGATTCTTTTTCCCCTCCCCCTCCCTCCCCTCTCCTCCCCTCTCTTCTCCCTCCCTCCCTTCCTCTCTCCTCTCCCCTCCCTCCCCTCCTCTCCCCTTTCCCTCCCTCTCCCCCTCCCTCCCCTCCTCTCCCTTCTCCCCCTCCTCTCCCCCCTTCCCTC